>NW_012153840.1:18967-29869 GCF_000956105.1 Propithecus coquereli
ACACAGTGCCTGGCACCCAGGAAGCAGCCAGTGAGTATTTGCTGCACAAATGAACAAGACAGAGGAGAAAGGGAGGGAGGGAGAGGGGAACTGTACTGCTCAGTGAAACAGGAAGTTGCTCTCTGCCATCCAGACTGTCCTGGGAACGACCATCGTTCCCCACCCTCTCCCCAGGTCACTAGCCTTTCTCCCCCCACCTCTCTGCCGGCTCCCCAGCAGGCGACAGGCCCTAGGAATTGGCCTTCTGCTGCCTCTTCCCTTCCAAGCTGAGCTCAGACCCACTCTCTGCCGCAGAAGTGAACAAAGAAATCCTTGTGATGTGGCTGCCTTCGCCGCCCCCCCCCCCACCTCACTCCTTCCGCCCCTGCCTGGGACATTAGGTGCTGGGTGACAATTAGCAACTCATCACCTGCTTCTGTGGAACTAAACACCTGGTCTTCCTTCTGCTATTGTATGGACTGAATACCCACTTGACAAAGCCCGGAGCACTCAGACAGGGAGCACCAGGTTGGGATGCTGCAGCCACCCACCCTCTGGCCACGTCAGCCCCTGTCATCGCCCAGACGGTACATAGGAGCCCTGTGCTGTCCCTCCCCTCTCCCCCAACCCTCCACCCCGCCCAGCCCATCCCAATGCCAGGGCAGCCCTGATGGACGCCTTCCTTGGGGTGGCAGCAGGGAAAGGGGAGGCAGAGATGGTGCTGGGGAGATAAAGGAAGCGCCACGGATTGGTGACAAACAAGCCCATCAGAGGAGCGCTGAGTGCCTCTGCAGAAAGAGAAACAAAAGGTCAAAGGGAACAGCTTGGCAGAGGAACAAAAAAACCCCAAAGGCTCAGCTGCTTCTCTCCCTGGCGACTCCCAAGCTGCGACTGTGATTTATGAGGCTGGGGGTTGCTCCCCACTGGAGCACTGCCAAGGTCCCCACCCAATTCCAGGGGACCCTGCTGCCCCCTCCACAAGGCTCTTGGTGTGGTGGGCCCCGACATTGAGGGATAAGACCTGTGCCCCACACCAGGCTCGGTGCCTGCACCAAAGGAAGAGTCATTCCTCACTCTGGCCTCAGTTTCCTTGTCTTTAAAATGGGCAGGGAGGAGATGGCGCTAGCGCTCTGTAATTCCAGACCTGAAGTTTCCTCCAGTGCTCCGTGCAGCGACGCCTGCAATGCACGCTCCCCTCCCGTGCACTGGGGGTTGCAAACACTTCTGCCCCCCTTCAAACTCGGAGGGGGCCAGTGGTTCCACCACACGGTGGGGAACCCAACACCATTCTAACAGCAGCAACCGCGTTCTAAACTCCTACCATGTGCGAGGCACGGTGTGTTTGGACTCCCGGTACTACCCGACTTGCCCTTCCCGGCAGCTCTCACCCCACGAGACCACCGTGAACAGCTGCGCGAGCAGGTGAAGAAACAGGCAGAAAGCAAGGAAGAGGTTACTGGAGTTCACACATTGCACACGTGCTGGACGCGGAATGTGAACCCCGGTCAAACCACAGAGTCCGTGCCTGCTGGAGGTCTAGAAGTTTCTCCCCAGGAGGTCTCCCCTGCTCCCGCCACTCTGGGTTCAAGCCCACGGTACACACTCCAGCCCGTTCCGGGCTGTGTGATCTTGGCAGCATGTGGGCAGGGCCTGGTTGTCCCTCCCTGGCAGGTCCGGACCGTCTCCGAAGGATAGAATTGCTTCCTTGAGTCCGCTGTCTCCCTGGGCAGCCCAGAGCAACCATTCATAACCTAGTGGAGGTTCCAGAGAGTTTCCAGCCTCAGGTGGCCCAGAAAAGCCAAGTTAATCTTGCTAGAATGCTGCTCTGGGAACGTCCCTCCTCCCTCTCCAGCCGTCCCCCTCGCCCACAGGCTCAAATCTAGACCCTCGCCCTGGCAGGCAGGCCTCTGCCACCTCCTCCAACCTCACAGCGAGGACCTTCCGCTCAAGTGGGGCAAGCTGCCTCCCTGCCTCCGCCCCTCACCTGCCTATTCTTTGATTCCTCCCCCCAGGCCTTTGCACGTGCTGTTCCCCCTGCCTGGAGCCCCCTCCCACCTGTCAGGATTGTTTCAACCCCTCAGAGCCTTCCTGGGCCATTGTCTTTAACCCTCAAGGATTTGCACTCAGGACCCCTATGGGCCATTTGATTACAGGCAGCTTTTACTGTTCTCCAGTGAACCGCGCCAGGAGGGGCTGCCAAGGACCTGCAACCCTCTGAGGGAGCTCTGCCGCCCAGAACCAGGCCCAGGGCAGCTTCTCAGCTAATGGAAGCGCCTGGATCCACCGACTGGCCTCCAACGGCAGCCTCCAGCAGAGCGGGAAGAAAGGGCAGCCCACTCCTCCTTTCAGAGAGTCTCCAGGCCAGCTGACCCCGCCCAGGGGTCGGGGAAGGGGGGACCGACCACACCCAGGGCTTTCATGTATTCTGGCATTATCTCCCGCAGCCCCACGGCACTCTCCACGTCTAAAAGACGAGGAAACTGTGACTCGGACGGGCAGGAGGTGGCCGAGTATTTGAACCCAGATCAGACGAAAACCAAAGCCCGTCAACACCAGGTGGCTGTCCCCAAGAGAGGGTGACGGAGGAAGGATGTGCACGTGTGGTGGTGTGCTGGCACATGTTTAACAACCAGTTCTGGGGTAAAGGGAGCCCCGATTTGTAGCGTTTGCCGATTTTAATGTGTAAAAACTCCCGCCGTGGTCAATTGCAAGCTACCAACATGATAAACTCAGAGTCGGGAAGAGATGTGCAAATCACAGCCTGGCTGTGTCTCCAGCCTCGCTCCTCACTCGCAAGGTGACCTTAGGCAAGTCACACGGTCTCACTAAGCCTCACTGCCTCATCTGTAAAATGGGGGGTACGTTATCTTCCAAATGGGAGTCTCTGGGAGAGTTTAATATGACATTTTGTGTACACACATCTGACACAGGGCTTGGCACATAGTAGCTGCTCAGTAAATGCTTTTGCCTTCCTCCCTTCCTTTCTTTCTTTCCCAAGCTCCCCCCACCCATCACCAATCAAGGACAGTCCCCTCCCTGAGGAGAACCCAGAGGGAACAGGAAGCCCCCTTAGTCTTCCCACCACCTTCCACTGCTGGCTCCTCCCCCAGACACCTGCTGTGATGTCCCATGTGTGCCATGAACACAGCTGGACGTGGACACATTCCCACACCAGAAAGGACCAAACCTCAGGCTCTGGGGAAACATTTTTTATTCATTCAACAAACACATCTTGAGGGTCTATGTGCCCAGAGCCAGGCCTGGTGCCAGGGCTGGGGGTGCAGGGATGCCCACCCTGGAGAGTTCTGTTTAGGAGCAAGACCAACCCACAACCAGCTCCAGCCCCAGAAGAGGGTTGTTTTAACAGATGTTGTCCAAAGTGCCGCTGCCAATGATCTCAGGGGACACCTGAGTCCACGGGGTGGGGGAGCTGTAGAGGGAGGACATGGGTGTGCGGTCTTGCAGGGAGGCTTATAAGGAGTGAGGGGCTGTGCTAGCCGAGGGCAGATGTCTGCTCTCTGAGCCAAGAAAGGGTGGGAGCGGACAAGGAGGCGGAGAGGGTGAAGCCAAGGCCAGAAACCTCTGAGCAGACAAAGCCTGTGACACCAGGAGAGACAGCGAGCTCTGTCACACACTGTGTGACCACGGGTACACCAGTGTCCTCGCCTGTGGACTGGGATGTAACACCCACCTGGATGGCAGTGGAGGATGGAGGAGGTCACATTGGAAAAGTCATTGCAATAGCACCAGCTCACAACACATGCTTTTGGTCAAAGTTGACTGGCCTGTGAGCTCATGGGGTGCTGGCCTGTCCAGACCCCTGTAGCCCGAATGAAACAGAGCAATGCGTGGCGAGGCAAGGAAGGCTGAGTTTGTAGCCACAAAATCTGGGTCCCAGTCCAGCCACTGCCTAAAGCCATCCTTTCATCTCCCCAAGCCTCAGTTTCCTTCATCTGTTCAATGGGCACAAGACTAGCCGCCTTCATGGCTGATGTGAGGTCTAGATCAGCAGTCCCCAACCTTTTTGGCACCAGGGACCAGTTTCACGGAAGACAATTCCAGGGATGAGGAGGAGGAGGGGAGGGAGGCAGAGTCAGGTGGTGATGCCAGCAACAGGGAGGCGAGCGGCTGTAAATACAGACGAAGCTTCCCTCGCTGTGCCCTCCCTCCCCTTCCTAAGTTTCACGGAAGACAATTTTTCCACAGACAGGCCGGGGGGTGGTGGTGATGGAGTGGGTAGGTGGCAGAGCTCTACAGCCCGGTCCCTAACAGGCTACGGGCCAGTACCAAGGCTTGGGGACCGCAGGTCTAAATGGAATGCGGGGTGCGGAAGCATTTCGTGAGTTCTCAAGAGCTGCCAGCAGGTAGAGAGGTTAAGATGTCTGCAGTCAAGGTCTCCACCACTCTGATTACCTGAGAGTCTCCAGAAAGAGAGAATGTAGTTCCAGGACCAGAACGTCTTTGCTGCCAGGCAGTTCACCTGTGAATCCAGCCCTAATTCCACATGCTTTTCACACACTTGTCCATAGAAACAGAAACATGCTCGGCACGCTTCTAAATCCGGAAGCACGTGTCTACAGGCCAAATGTAGTTTATTCATCCAAATGACCAACCTGTATTGAGCGCCCTCCCTGTGCTTCGTGGGAAGACTCAACAGTGACAGGGTCCCTGCCTTTACGGAGCAGGGTCTGGTGGGGTAGGGCCCTGGCGGCTCACAATGAGACTGGCCCCATCCCCACGTTTCTCTGGGGAGAAACAACTTGGGTCCCAGACTGCACCCGATGGGCCTCAGGCCTGCAGGCAAAGGCAGAGAGCAGGTGGTGGGACTGGTCCCCTCCAGCCAGCCAGCGGGCCATGCACCATGCTCTGCGTGTCACCAAGAGTGAGCTAACTGGTAATTCCGAGCCATCATGCCTCGGGAGGGTATCAAGTGGGCCCCTTTCCTTGCAAGCCGCAGAAACTGACACTGGACAACTCAAGCCAAAAAAAGTAACCGATGAGAATACTATGGGGAAGTTCGCAGGACAAAAGAACTGGCGCTGGGTGAGCTCGTATCAACCGGTACCACGGTTAATACTAGTAACAGTCATCAGAGCCCGCAGGACCGAGCGAAGAGCTCTGCATGGAATGACCGTTCCATCCTCTCGGCACCCTGGGACGCAGGTCCCATGGTTATCAGGAAACCAGCCAAGTACAGTTTCTTGTGTCGGGGGGGGATAGGCAAGGGGGACGTTCCAGCGTTCTCAGTCTTCGGGCATTCTGCTCCATATTCAGATTCCAAGGCCCATCCCGGGGATTGCACGAAGATGCTATGCAATTTGGGAGGGGTGTAGAATTCCCCAAAGCAAAGCGGGTGTGTGGCCAGGAGACGTGGGAAAGGCTGAGGGGCAAGCCAAACACCAGATTCCTTTCCCGGGTGGGGACTAAAGTCTGAGTCCGACAAAGACCCCCTCACAGCCTGTCCCTCCTGCTCCTTTGGGCTGCAGCAGAGACCGGACAGGGCCTACACCTGCCGGCACCTCCAGCTCAGTACACGTCACGTTTATTTGCTCCATCCATGGGATCCTGGCCAGTAGGTCTTAGTGAACATGGGCCCCCTTCGCTCCTGGACCCCACTGAAAGCATAACGGTGGGTTCCAGGATCTCGCCACCCTGTTCCTTCCCAGGCACTTCATCTTGAAGATGGGTACCTCTTAGGAAGTGATGTCATGTATTTAGCCACCACTGACACTTATGGTTTCAAAGGAAGGCTTTGCATCCTCCTGCAAAAGGTAGAGGTGGCTGCATTCCCCTTCCGGTGACGAAACAGCAGCTGCCTCTGGAGTGCTCCCTCCCGGCCTGGGTTTGACACTCCTAGTTCTTCCACTTACATGAGACCCTGAGCCTCCTTTTGTTTAAAAAAAAAGGAAGAAAGAAAGAAAAGAGAAAGAAGGGAAGGGAAGAGAAGGGTGGACAGATTGGACTGCAGTTCACCTTTCTAGGCACGTGCCCAGCCTCTCGCCCCACTGGGATGAGGGCCACACTCCTAGGTCTTCCTCTTTTCAGGTGTGCCCTGCCCACAGCAGATGCCATCCATTCTCTTGATGATGGTGATGACGATGATGATGATGGCTTTCAGGAACATCCCCTCTCCCATCCGTGCAGATGAACACTCTGGATAATTCTCTCTCAATCTGGATGTGGGAAGAAGTAAAGCATCCAGACGGGGAACTGGGCACATCCACGGGGCTGAGGTCCCTTCTCACCAAGAGACGGCAGAGCACAGAGCACTCCCCAGTGCACAGGCTGGGGAGTCAGACAGTCCTGTGTCTGAACCCTGCTCACCACTTACTGACTGGGTGGCCTTGGACAAGTCACCTAACCTCTCTGAGCCTCAATTTCTTCATCTACAAAATAGGACTAATTTTATTTTTCAGGGTGCCTGTAAAGATCAAATGAGACAGGAACGATAAACCACACGGCATAATGCCTGGTTCAATTACAGTCAGAAATATGGTTCCTCTCTCCAAGTGAAGAATTAATTTCCCATTGAGCTGTGAACACCACAAAGGCAGCGATTCCCCTACCAAGTTCAGGGCCAGGTTCCCAATGCTTAGCACCGTGTCTGGCACATAGCATGCAAGAAGCATTTGTTGGCTGTGTGAATAAGTGACTTCCGAGCGGCCTGGGGCTGTAGCAGAGGTGGGCAAGGAATAAGCCAGGCTGCCTACTGCCCAGGTTAAATACTTTTGTGGATCCTGAGAAACCCAGTTAACAGAACTAACCAGCCTCCTCTTCGTTGGCCCCTGCCTTGGCAGGCACAGACTGTCATAAACCAGAAACCTGAGCAACTCCCCGACTCCTCCGCCTCCCTCCCCTGATCTTTCTCTGCCCAACTTGCCAGAGCGTGGTAAGGTCCAAATGTGTGTGTGTGACCAGGTTTTGAAAACTCAGGGTACCAGGCAGGTCTAGGTGCCACTTAGATGGCCTCTGTCCGCCTCTGCCCACATGCCCTGCCCAGGGGATCCTCTGCAGCCAGAGAGAGGGAATTTTGGAAGGAAAGCGGAGCCCAGCACGGGACAAGACCAGGAGGGAGCTGGGAGGAGCCTGTACATCAGCCATTGACAAATCTTAAAACTCTGAGCCTGGCTTTCCTAATCTGTGAAGAGAGGGATGAATGAGGACTGCAGAGCACAGCTAGCAGCCTGCTCGACACATTGCAGCTGGTCCATATAATCGTGGCTGTTGGAAAGACAGAAACCCCGCTATGGTATCAGGAAAGGAGCGATCTTAGACTGTTAAAGGCGCCTTGTGCAGAGGGATCGTTCCATGGGGGCCCCCTCAACAGCATCGACCAGCGCAGCCCTGACTTAGGGCCTATAACCTTGCTCAGGCATTGGGATTTTAGGGAGGATGATAATCATTTCCCTCTAAAAGGGTTCTCCTGCTAAAAAATAGAAGTTTCAGAACCACCGAAGTAAGTGATCTCGGAGGTTGTTCCAGATCGAACATTTTCCGCACTTAAAACACAAAAATTCTATTAGTTCAGCCTCTAGGGAAAGACTCGCGTTCGCGTGGAGCTCGGGATGGGGAGGGGCGGAGTTTAGGCCGGGGGCGGGGCCACGCTGGAGCAGCCGCAGGCACCGGACCGGCCTTCGACTCCCGGGGCTGGGGCGCGGAACAAATCGCGCCTCCCGTGCCGGGGCCCCCGCCCGGTGGGGAGCGGGCGCGCGAAGGGAGAATAAACGTATGAAGTCGTCACACCCGCTCGCGCGCGCACAGCCCCCGCAGTCTCGGCGCTGCGGCTGCGGCAGCCCGGCGAGCCTGCCCCTCCATCCCACCCACCTGCGGACGCGCGGCTGCGGAGAGAGAACTGGCAGGGCCGCCCGCTCCCCGGCCCCCATCCCCGAGCACGCCCCCCACACCCGCCGGCCGGGCCCTCGGCCAGCCCTCGCTGGGGCCGCCCGCACCCTGCTGTCAGCGGAGAATTCCCAGGGCGGGATGAGGCAGGTCTAAGACCCACTCCCCTAGCCACGGCCCCGCGCCCCCTCTCTCCCCGGCCACCGCACAGGCCCAAGTGCAGGACTTCCCAGAAGCGCCCAGGCACAGTCCACTAGGGCCAGAGGAGTTGGAAACGCCCCAGGGCGCTCCCGGGTGATCCAGGAGAGCAGAAAAACGTGGGTTTCTCCTCTGGAGAGTCTAGTACCGGGGAGTGGGGAGCCAGGGCAGGAACTCCCGGCCCAGCCAGTGCCATGTGCCGCGGACTCCCTTCTCCTGCCAATGCACAGACCCCCTCTTCAAGTCGAGCACCCTAGCTCTGCGACCTGCAGCAGAACAGGCGAGGGCGCACCGGCCGCGCTCCTCCCCCAGCAGTGACCGCCATCGCCCCCCGTAGGGCCGGCACGTTCCTGAAGGCCTACCTGGAACTCTACCCTCCTCGCCCTCTGAGGCAGCCCCCCGCAGGTGGCCCTGCAAAGCCTGCTGCCCGGTGCACCTCTCTCGGCCACTTCCAGAAGGGCGCCCTCCTCCGGCACAGGCGTCTCAGACGGACCCTTCTGGTACCCCCGCCCCCCATCGTGGGCACCGACTTGGAAAGGGGAAGGAGGGACCCCACCCTCGTGCGCTCTCGTGTCCTCTGCGGAGAAGAGAGGGCTCCTTGCAGCCTAGGACCTTCCCCTGAGCCCCAGGCGCGTAAAGTTTCCTGTCCGCGATGGGGATCTGCGCTCTTCCTCCATCCTAAGCAGCAGAGCTCAGAGCCCGCGCAGGGTCACCCGGCCCAGATGCGGTCACCCCCAGGCACCAGAATCCCCCCGCCTCCCCAACCCGCCTCCCGCAGCCTACAGAGGTGGGCGAGGGGAACCGAGGCGCCAGGATGCCGGATCAGCTCTCCGCAGCCCTGCAGCCAGAAGAACGCTGCTGCCGGCGTCCGTCCGGGGAGAGCTCACCGGGTGGGGTCCTCACGGAGCCGGGGGTTTCCCACCAAGCCCTTCGCATCAGTCGCCGCCCCCACCTTGCCGCGTGCCTCTGTTCTACGCATTCCTGGGGAATGGGGTGCTTCCTTCCTGTCCCCAACCTCCGAACCCCGCTCCCTGCAATGTCCAGGTGAGGGCTCCAGTGCCTTTCAGCAAAGCCCAGTGCCCTCTCGGTCGCGCTCGAACCGGGACCCTCCCTCCCATAAAACCTTTCCCTCTAGAGACATCCGGAGGGGGGAGCCCACACCCCAAAGTTGGGGGGGAGATTTTGATCCACTTTGGAAAGTCTCTTGCTCCAAAGGTAGGGGACAAAGTGCAGGGCTTACATTCCTTCTGGGTTACACCAACCCTCCCCCTCTCTGCCAGCAGGACCACCTTCCAGGCCCAAATTCTGCAGCTTCTCCCATCAGCAGACCCAGCACTCTCCAAGGACTTCGGGGCAGAAGGAGGTGGGGTTATTTTTTCGGGGGGACACCCCTTCATGGCAGGCTCTGTCAGAGCCTGGCTAGGCACCCTCCTGGTGGGACAAGGTATATGGCAGAAGACAGAGCTGACCCCCACCGCACCCCCACCTTCCATCACCCAGTTGGGATGGGGCGGAGACCGTATTGGTCACAAGGGCTACTTTTTGGCACCCCATATCCCCCTCCCTCTCCGCGGGGAGCTGGTTCTGGGCACCCAGGGTTGGCACTGGGCTTAGAGCGGATCCAGGACGCGGACCTTCTAGTCTCCCCGCCCACCGCTCTCCGCTGGTCCCGTCTGCCTCCCGCTGGGCTCTCGGCCTTTTTGTCAGTTCTCTGCTCACTCTGCAAAAGGTGCGGGATCGCCAGGTTCCGCACCGTCACCATTTAACACCCACTAGTTGGCGGCGCTGGACTAGAGGCCGGAGGCAGCCGCGAACCGCGGACCCTCCGGCTGCGGAGCCACTGCTCACTCGCTCTGGGGAACCCACTCAGCTTCAGCCTCCCTCCAGCTGGCTTAGCCTAGCCCGGGACCAAGTCCATGAGGGACACACACACACCACACACACACACACAGCTGCTCACACCCCCTCAGCCCTGGACGCGTCCATACCTCCCTGCACGCAAGAACCACACGCTCCATCTCACACACACACACACACACACACACACACACACACACTCTCCCAGCCCACGAAGCAACATGACCCGCACGCGCCCGCACCGCCACACATCCCAGATAGGCACACTCCTGCCCAAGTGTCACATTCCCGTCTCCTGAGCACACAGAAATACGGCCATCCGCTGCCACACACCCCGAACAGACGCGCACGCTCGGGACACGCGCGGAACGCCACACCTCACAGACCCACCCCTTAACACGCGCACACACACAACGACACAAGCTCACACCCCTCACACTCCCCCTCACACTCCTCCTCTCCTACACACACCTCCGCGTAACTGAGACAGACACTCTAACACCCCTCCAGACCCGCGCTCTCACACACCGCCGCACACGCACACGCACACGCACATCTCTAAATAACGCTCCCGCACCCTCCGCACACGGCTCCTTCCCGGACACCCTCGCACACAGACGCAACAAAGAGAGACCGGTGTGTGTGGACACACACACACACGCGCGCGCGCGCGCACACCCTGGCACAGACCCGCCAGCGCTCTCTGCAAGAGGCGTCCTCCCTGCCTCGCCAAGCCAACCAGCCCCGCCGCCCGCGCAGGACCCCGCGCCGCTCGCGGCGACCCCGGCCCGCGCCCTTCCTCACTGCCGGTCCCCGCGCGCGTTCCCCGCCGGGCGCCCGCGCACTCACCGCGCGCCAGGTCCAGGATCGCGGCGAGCAGCAGGCAGACGCCGCGGCGCAGGCTCGGGGCGGCTCGCATGGTGCCCGGCAGCTGGCGGCGGGGCGGCGGCGGCGGCGGTGGCCGAGGCAGCGGGTCCCCTCGCCATGGGCTCAGGCGCGCTCCTGCCTCCGGCCGCTGGCCGAGGCGGT
>NW_012153840.1:30309-35731 GCF_000956105.1 Propithecus coquereli
CTGGCCTGCTGCCTTTAGCTTCTAACCATCCGCCCTCCAGAAGCCACGCTCCATCTGATCCCCTCCACCTCGCCGGGTCCCTGGGACTACCACCGCCCCCCCACCCCCAGCCCGATGGAAGGAAGCAGAGGGCCATGCCATCCTCCGAGCAGGGCAGGCAGGGTGTGGTTCTGGAGTACTGGCCTTGCCACCTACCAATGCCCTCAGTGGGAAGGATTAAGGGGTCTCAGTGTTCTGAAACTTCCCAAATTATGGCTGCCCCCTCCCCGGAACCCACAGAAATGGGGTGTGTTCTGACTTTTCTTCCAAGAATAGCCACACTCGGGGATCCAGCCAGCAGTGGGTCAGGCACTGGTTGCTACCTCCTGGCAGAGACCAAGTTTTCACCTTTTTGTTAGGCCTGACACCTTTTCTCCCTGGGCCTGAGAAGTAGGGGTTTGGGACTTGTATCTTGTCATTACTCTCCCACCAACACACACACACACACACACACACACACACACACACACACACACACCCCACTGAGCCTTAGGCCTGGCGGCCTTGGCCTCCAGGTCTCTCTGAGGGAGGAGGGGGAGGGCTACTCTAACCCTTGGGGTGGGCCAAGGTGTGGTTAGGTGAGGACGTTCAGAGGATGGAATTTCACCACTGGCAGGGAACCAGGAGACTGACAAGGCCCAGAAAGGCCAGCATAGCCAGGGGCAGGACTGGGCTCAGAACTCAGGTCTCTGGGCCCCTGACTCAAGCATTCTACAGAGAGCCCCCGGCTTCCCCAGCTCTGTTTGCCCAGATAGGCAATGGGTACATAGCCGGCTCGATCTCCAGCAGCCCTCTGAGGGGGGTGTAGGGAGTGGGATGGGCAGTGCATGGTTCCTAGGCTGACTCTCAGTGGGATTCGTGCAGAGATGCCCCAGAGCAGCCAGCTGCTCAGTCCCTGTGCCCCCTCCAAACCCCAGACCCTCACCCATCACCTCCCAAGCAGGCTTGCAGCTCAGTTTGTTCACCCACCCTGGGGGAAGGAGCAATTTGCATTTATGAAGATCTGAAAGCATATATTCACCTGACAGCCTTTAGAATGATCCTCTCAGTAAAATAATAATAATGATCGTAATAAACCCTTATAAATAGGTATTTGATTACAGTTTGTCCCTACGTGGGTATTTTTTTTTTTTTTTTGAATCAGACTAATTGGTTGCCAGGCTGATTGGGCTGCATATGGCTTGAACATTGGAGTCTTAGGCCCCTTCTCCTCCCTTTGGCTGCTGCTCTTTCCTGCCTCTCACCCTGCCCACCCGGGTCTCTCCTTCTCTGAGCTGCAGAGGATCAGCTTGACGTCACCCCTCCCCCTACCCTCTTTTTGCACTGGCCCAGCCATGCCATGGGGCACAATCCCTGACTGCCTCTTCCCTGCCCCTCCTCCTCCCCACCTCTGGCCCGAGAAAAAGCCAGCAAAACCAAAAACCCATCCCAGGTCTAAGCCCTCTGTGGGAGGGGCTCCCTACCTGGGAAACCGCACCAAGCTGGGAGCATCCTCGTGTTGGTTTGAGTTGTGCAGGTAAATGCTACGCATCGCTGAGCGGTGTTCCTACTGTCTGGGCCCAGCTGCCGATCAGAATGCAGCCAGGCGGGTGGACAGCAACAATTCCTCAGGTGGACCCTGAATCGGAGAGGCTTCCTGGCTGCACTCATGGCAGCCCAACCTTTGCAGAGAAGATCGGGAAGCGGGTGGGATTCCAGGGCCCCTTGGTGATATTTCCTTCCACCTCTGGTCCATACCCGCTGGGAAAGGGGGCTCAGGGAGCAGCAGAAGGGGCTAGAGGATGACATCTGCGGAGATGCTGGCAAGGAGGAAAGAAGGCCCAATGACCAAGGGAGGGCTGCTTCCCAGAGACAAGGATTGGGCCTGGGGGCTTAGAGATCTCTAATAACCCTCCTTCAGCCCCGGGACTTCTGTATCATCCACACTGTCTTTAACATCAATATGTATTATAATTATTGATATTCCTAGCCAGTGCCGGGCACATAGTAGGCCTTCAATTAATATTTGTTGGATGGATGGGTGAATGAATGAATGAATGGGAGTAGGTCGTTCGGTCTTACCTACTTTGTTCCTCAGCTCCTAGCACAAGGTTGGCACTTGGTAGGTGCTAGCAGGTGCCCTGAGGCAACGAATCCTCCCAGAGGACCTGGATCATGTGTTCTGACCGGGCAGAGAAAAGACATCCTGCCCAGGTGCACAGTTGGCTTTCCCCAGGAGGGCTTGGCTGTGACGTGCATGTCTGTCACCATATGGTGATCATAATAGTAACACCGCTACCGCTGCAACCCTCTCCGGGGGAGCCCACTCCTCCAGGTCCTGTTTCATAAAACACAGCTTTGTAGCCTTTTCTTTCGTCCCGGAGTAAGACGTCTCTGAAGCACTGAGAGGCGCAGTTAGCAGAGGGCACAGGG
Organism: Propithecus coquereli; assembly: GCF_000956105.1. Taxonomy (NCBI): domain Eukaryota; kingdom Metazoa; phylum Chordata; class Mammalia; order Primates; family Indriidae; genus Propithecus; species Propithecus coquereli. Next base: position 32,761 of record NW_012153840.1, read on the forward strand.
TGACTTCGCCAAAGAAAAAGTCACGCAAGGCAGCCATGGGGCTTTTAATTTGCTTAACGTCCCTTGGGTCCCGTCTCCTGATGGATCTGCCTCCTGTGGCAGGGCCTCACTTTGCAGTCCTGGCACTCAGACCCATGAGTCATGGGGGGACATGCCTCTTCCTTGGGCACACCCAGCAGGAGCCCTGTGCCTCGGGGCAGCGGAGGTGTGGCTGCCCGCCCTGCTCTCTGTCCATGGTGCTGAGCTAGGCTCTCCCAACAGAGGGCGCTACAGCACAAAGCAAAGCTCTCCTCTCCTGACCCCAGGGAATACCCCCAGAGGTCAAAGGGGCCCTCTGTGACCTCTGGTTTGTTTCTTTCCAGAAGAGGGGAGGAATACAGGGTATTAATTTCTCCTCCAACCCAGGTTCCAAGGAGGTGGGCCCTGCTGGTTTGGGGTAGGACACCCTGTGTGGTTCAATAATGATATTAAGAGTAGTAAGTATTTGTGAAAGTGCTTCTGTGTGCCAGGCACCACTAAAGTATTTAGTGTGTATAAACTTATTGCGACCTCACAATAACATATGAGGTGGGTACTGTCATTATTCCTATTTTACAGATGAGAAAGCTGAGGCACAGAGAGGTTAAGTAACTTTCCCAGGACAACACAGCTATTAACAGTAACAGAGCCAGATTTGATCCCAAGAAGAGACCCAGAACCAGAGCTCTTAAACACTTTTGCTGGCCGAAATACACGCACATACACGGACATGTGACATGTGTCCTGCACACACACAGGCACACACACCCTAGAAGCCAATATTTGGGTGGGAAAACTTCTGTAAGTCTAATGTGTTCCACCTCTCTTTTCTCATTTAATTCTCTGTGGCAACTTTATTTATGTCCAATTTACAGATAAGGAAACGGAGTCTCAGAGAAGCGAAAAGAATAGCCCAAGGTGGCCAAGTAGAGGGGTGCTGGATTCTGGGGACAGGGTTCTAGTGCGCGCCTTCCCCAGAGTTGCAGAGCTCTCTCTATCCTTCCTCCTCTCCCTCTCTCATCAGCACACACACATCCACACGCTCGCTCGCGAAGTCCTCTGGCTCCTTCCTGCTCTCCCTCTGCCTCGCGCTGCTGGGAATTAAACATCCACCAGGCAGGACTGAGTTTTTTATGTTTGTTTAAATTCAGAGCAACTGAAACTGATGCTTTAACACCAGTGACCCAAACTGATATGGAGTCAGCTGCCTGGAATGAAGTCCAGCGCTCTGTCCTTAATGCACCTCAGCCCTCCCTGGACTCTGAGGTTCCACCACGTCTTCCCAGAGGAGGACCCCGGCAGGTTTCCATGGGGGCTTCAGGCTGTGGGTTGTGGAGGGGGTCTCAGCATTGCAGGCTCAGGGAAGGGGGCTGGACCCAGTGCTACCAGCGCCCCCCAAACTGGGTCCCACTGACCATTTGTTCTGCAAGTTTGTAATAAACATTCCTTGGAAGAGGGTTTTATGGCTAAATGTATTTGAGAAATGCTGCACACTTGGCTGTTCCCCACTTCTTGGAGATTTATAATTCACTTGAAAATATGAAAGTTAGGAGAAGCCCTTCCGTCATTTGTGTTTTGTTTGTTGTTTATTTGTTTTCCAGTTTTATTTAGTTGAAGTCCACATTTGTTTGGCCCCAGAACTCTCTTTCCATAAATACCTGTTAACATCTTGTGAGCAAAAGTTTTGTAAATCCCAGGGTGGGAAGAGCTGCTTTGGCCCTGGGCAAGCCTCCCCTTTCTGGGTTACCATAGCAGCGGGAATAGCAAACAACAAGAAGAAAAAGAACAACAATCGCCACCACGACTGCCGATTGATGGTGTTTACTAAGTGCTTACTATACGCCAAGTACTTTGCTCCTACCCATTCACTGAATCCTCTCCACAACCCTACGAGGTAGGTTCTGTTTCAGACCCATGGACTACACGAGGAAACTGAGGCACAGAGAGGCAAAGCCCCTTGCCTAAGGGCACAGAGTCAGTAAGTGACGAGGCTGGCGTTTGAACCCAGGTGATCTCTCCTAACTGGTCTCTGCTTCCAGACTCACCCTCTCCAGTCCATCCCCCATGCTGCGATTGGACAGATCTGACCACGTTGGCACTTCAGCTCTTCCGCTCTTTATCCTCACAGGGCTCCCTATTGTCCAAGGCCCAAGCTCCTTGGTATGCTCCACACAGCTGCATTCTAACACCCCTCTGGTTTTCTCTCTCCTTGCCCTGCTCTCACACACCTCATGCTCTGATCTTTACTGTTCTTCAAACACCAGTGTCTTCTATTGCTTCTCTGCCTTGGCTTGTGCTGTTCTTTCTGCCTTGTGTCCACCTCCCCTTCTCCACCCACCAATTTCCATTAAGGTCAAGGTTGATAATATCCTCCTTTGGGAAGCCTTCCTTCCCACTCCCACAAGGGCAGCCATATCCCCCTTCCCTACCACAAGGCAGCACCTTTAACATTGCTTTTATGTATCTCTGAGACTGTAACCAACATGAGGGTAGGGACCACAGCTGATTCATCTCTGAATCACCTGTGCCTGGCAAGTAGTAGGTGCTCCAGAAAGTGACTATTGGATGAATTGAAGGAAAGAAGGAGAAGAAGACTGGATGGATAGAATGAAGAATGGGTAAGAGAATGATTAGATAGATGGATGAATGGATGGGTATAAAAATTATTGGGTGAATGGATGGATGGATAGATGGATGTGAGAATGATTGGGCAGATGGATAGATGGATAGATGGATGAATGGATATGTGGATGAGTATGGGAATTATTGAGTAGATGGGTGGATGGATGGATGAATGGATAGATGGATGGGTATGAGAATTATTGAGTGGATGGGTGGATAAATGGATGAATGGATATGTGGATGAGTATGAGAATTATTGAGTGGATGGATGGATGGATGGATGGATGAGTATGAGAATTATTGAGTGGATGGATGGATGGATGGATGGATG
>NW_012153840.1:36492-47536 GCF_000956105.1 Propithecus coquereli
TGTTGGATGGAAGGAAGGAAGGAGGAAGGAAGGAAAGAAAGGAAGGAAGGCGGGGCCTGCTGTGAGAACTTGCACAAATTACTCGACCTCCCTGTGCTTTGACTTCATCATGTGTAAGCTGGGGACGGGGATAAGAGTACCAGCTTCACTGAGCTGTGGTGATTAAACAAGGCGATGCTCCAAATGATGTAAGCGCTCAACAAATATTAGCTGTAACAATGTCTACACAGCCGAGGTAGCCACACGATGCTATAATTACCCCACACTGTGGCTCCTTCTCTTCATCCTTAGCTTCTTACACTCTGAAGCAGAGAGGGGTGGATAAAGAATCCAGTGTCAAGATCTCAAGGGACTCAGCAGATGTCGGCTGTGACCCCAAATCAAAGAAAAAGGCCAATGCGAACGGAATCTGCAGTTAACTTTTCCTCTATGGCATTTCGCAGCAGTAGTTAGTCTATTCCTGGCTTTGGACTCGTCTCCACGGCTGTCAAGCTGGGGCTGAGATCTTCTGAGGTCACCCTTGGAGCCACCCCTTTCTTCCTTGCCTTGATGAGCTGCAATATCACGCATTGACAACAGGTGGTGCCATCTAATATGTGATTTGTTCTATTTTTACAGCCTTTCAAGTTTGAGGGCCTGTGTTCTGTAACTCAAACCAGCTTCCTACTTCACAAATTCTTTAGGCTCTAGTACATCCACAATGAGGCATGCTATCCCAAAACTCGTATACTTAAATTTCCTAGTTAGCAGCAATTGTGTGATGGGCCCATAATACTACAGATGAGGAAACTGAGACCCAGAACAAGACTGTCAGCTCCCTGTGGTCTCTCTTTGAGGTGTATATTGTCCCATACATCACGCAACAATGCTCTCTTCATCGGTTCGCCCTTGTGTCTTGTCTGCCCAGGTAATACTCCACGCTCTGGAAGGTCTGAGCCCATTTCATTTTGTTCCTTGTTATCTTCCATGGCACTCTGCTCAGGCCTGGGTCCCATGGCTCTGGAGGAGCCAGGAAGCAAAGAAGGGAGGTCAAGCTAACGAAACTACTCCTTCAGTTGGAAGTAATAAGATTTTTGTTGCAAAAGCGTTCTGGTTAATTACGAAAGCCATCGGGTGAAACCCGACAATTTCCTCCTCTTCCCATCAGCCTGCTCTCTCTGCCTTGAGTGTCTGGGTCCCGAAACATTTGAGAAAATCCTAATTTGATTTATAGTACAGGGAGGTAATTTCGTTTCTCTGGGCTTCACAGTCGTAAGAGGCCAAGGCTGGGCAAGCTCTCCGAGGCCCCTGACGGTCTGTGTCTTGTCTGGGCACGAATTCACCTCCACCTTCCTTCTCTCCACCTCTCGCTTCCTGTGCCACTAACAAAGCAGATACTCTGTACCTGGCACTGAGCTAGGACTTGCGAGTGGCTTTCCAGAGGAGGCGAGACCTCAAGCTTTGAAGGATGCCTGAGTTAGCCAGGGGGCCTAACCGAGATTGCCACCCGGGGAACAGCGGGTGGTCCAGGGAGGCTGGAACCGGTGGGTGTGGGGAGAAGAGGCTGTGAGGCCAGGCAGGGTCTCTGCAGACCACACAAGACAATGAACCCCGAGGGATAGCAAAGGAACAATGAAAGCTGCTCTAAAAACCTGCATTGAAAAAGATGATGGGACGCATGCGACAATCTTGAGTTTTGGTGGCTCGCGACATTAGATCATTCTATACTGACGGGTTCCTTCCCAGCCCCAGGGGGTACTCGTCATCACTGGAGCCTTTACACCCTGCCGAGGGGCTGTTCTTCCTCCTCCCTTGTCTTCTCCCAACTGCGAGTGGACAACGGAACCATCCCACTCGCCCCCAGCTGGTCACCTAACGCCATCCGCCCCCTGTGTTGGCCTCTTCCATCCATGCCCAGTGTCCTGTCCTTCTTTCCATTAACCTTGTCAGGAAGGTGACCCTGCAAAGAGGCAGCTGGCGAATCAGGCTGGAATATTTCCCTGGATCGAAAGGATATTGGGAGACACAAAGGGTGAGTCGCTCACCCTTCAAAGCTGTGTGTCTCTTAAAAGGGATGCTAATGGACTGCTAGCCAAGAAACGGAGCGGCACTGTTAATGCTTTTGATGATTTCAGGGGAAGGTGCCCAGGCACTGGGGGCATGACAGCCCAGAGTGGCACAGGTTTGGGGGCCCCAAATCCTAATGGCATTTTGCCGGTGTCCTTAAATAAGGGGTTCTAATGGGTCACCACTACTGCTGAGGGCGCTGAAGGCCACACACGTTTGTTGGGTTTCTCTCCAGGACCAGGTGCTGAGCTGAGTGCCAGGGACACAGAAGCAGAAGGGCCGGGTTTGTGCCCCGAGGAGCTCACAGCTGGCAGGGTTGGTGCACAGCCAGGACTGCCCGAGAGCCGACGTCAGGGCAACCAGCCTGCATCTGCTCCCCAGACCTCTTTGCCATCAGAGCTGCACCCACCTGCCTGGTCCACTTGGTTTCTCCTGCCCAGATGCCTCCCTGAGGCCCCCCAGCCCCCATTGTGCTCTCTGTCCTCACCCCCTGAGGCCTCCACAGAAAGGACAGTTGAGCCTCCTCAGAACTGACCTCCGCTCAGCCCCCTGGACCTCATCCTGCACTCAAAGCACAAGCCTCGACTACCCACATCCCAGGTCACCTGGGCATGCCCAAGCCTACAAGCTGATCAGGACACGCACCTTAAAATCCTTCCCTGGCTCCCCGTGGTCTGCAGACTCCTGCAGCCAACCCCCCCCCGACCGGCTTACGAGGGTGTCCAGCTTCCTGTGGGCTCACTTCTGCCGCGCAGTTCACAGTTTCAGTTGGTAGAGTTCATCAGGCTCTCTCCTGATGGTAGACCTTTTTACGTGCCGTTCTCTCTGCCTGAGACACCCGTCCATGCACACGCTCCAAGCTGGCCAATTCCCACGCATGCTCCTAGAATCAGCTTTAGTTGTCACTCGTTCGGAAAGTCTGCGTTTGATGCTGTCTCTTGGCTTTTACAGCCTCTGTGCTTGCACTAGGGAGTGAAAAGTAGAGTGGAATGATGGCGAAGTACAGAGGAAGGAGGGAAGGAAGGAGGGAAGGAGGGAGGGAGGGAGGCAGAAGTCTACATCTACAGCAAGGCTCAGAGCCAGCAATCAGAGCAAAGTCAAAGTACCAGCGAAAGGTTGCAATGGCCAGAAAAGATACTGCACTCCTTGTCCAAAATGGCACCTTTCTTACCTACGACTGTCTTGAATGGACAGCAGCAAAGGTGCTGGTCCTCGTTCCGAGACATCTTAAGTCACCGAAGCCCCCTGAGACCTGCCATTGAAGGAAGAAGTGGTACCGGGGTGGGACATTGGGTTTAGGGGAACAGCAGGTCAGAGTTCATATACCTGTAGGCCGGTTCTTGGGGAGTGAGGTGCAAGGGTGAATGTTGGGGGCCCCACACACCCCTTTAGATGGTATCGTCCTCTCTGGCAGGACCGGCTCTCCAGCCCACGGAGGCCACGGGCGTCCTGGTGTCTAGGGACCAACTGTCTTCTTGGCTCCTACTTCCAGGTCCGGCGCTTACTCATCACGATAATGAAATTCCACCTCCTTCCAGCTGCCCCCTTGCAATGTCAGGAGGGACACAAGCCTCTCCCTGAGCCCCGATCCTGCTGCCGTTCGATAAGCCCCATATTTCACACCCCGAGTGGCTGCGTTTCAGCGGTGGGTGAAGTGGTTTTATTTTTATCGCGCACGCAGGCGTATAAATATGTACGAGGAGCTTAGAAGCACTTTAGGGTCTCTCTGGCAGGGAGGCGCAGTGTGAGTGTGAGGGTGCATGGTAATTAGTTCATCCGGGGCACAGGCTCTGCTGAGGACGAAGGGGCTGCTCCTGGCAGCCTCCCTGGCCCCGTCTCCTAAAATGACGTCTGCCCTCCTGGCTTCCTGAGAACAGCGTGACACCTTGGCAAACTTTCCAGAACAAAACTTAAAAAAACAAAACGAAAACAAAAGCAAAACAGAGCTGGGTTTCCACCTTCACTCTGCCACTTACCGCCTCTGTGACCTTGAACAAGGCCCTTCCCCTCTCTGGGTCTTGGCATCTAACTCTATGAAATGGGGTTAATCATACCCTACCTGTAAAACTCCCAGGGTGTTTCTGGTTTTTTTTAAAGGAAAAATATGATGAAGAATTTGAAACGGGCTCTGAGAGCGGTACTATGCGACTGTGAGAGGCCTGTCGTCATCCCTCCATCGTTCATTTGCGGCGGGCTATGACACGCGAGGCTGTGTCTAGTAATAGGAACAACGATGCCAGCGGTGTTGCTGGGCTTCTCCACACAGCACGGAGAGGAGGGAGGAAAACAGCGTTTATCAACCTCCTGCTACAGGGCTGGCGCTTTGCATATATAAATGCATTTGAACATGACAGCAATGCTGTATACGAGGTGTTATTGCTGTTTACTGATGGGGAAAACTGAAGTTCAGAAGAGTAAGGAGTCACAAGAGCCCAGGGTTGAAGGCAGGTCGGGTGAAACTTTCCTGTGGGTGGCCGTACGGAATAGCTCTCTCCAGGCTGGCTACTTTCACGAGGGATGATCTGGGCATTCCGGCCAGGGGCTGTGCCGGCCTGTGCTGTGTCCCCCAAAGCCTCCCCTCCGTGACGCCGGCTGCAGAAGGGAGCTCGTGAGGCCCAGGCCCAGCCTTCGTCGTGCTCAGGCTGGCACAGAGAAAGCATGGCTCTCATCTGCCAGGCCCCTGGAGCCAGAGGGAGAGAGAGGAAGCAGGGGCTTGGGTGGGGATGTGCCAGGTGAAGATGCATTTTAGAGCAATTACAGCTCCCTCCTGGCCAAGGATGGGCGTCAAAGGATGCTGAGCTCTGGCCTCTCATCTCTCGAGCCCCCGCGCCGGGCTGTGGGAGATCAGGAAGGGAAGCGGGCTGTTCTCTTCCCACGGGGCTAAGTCATCCCGGAGGCCAGCCAACCACTGAGGCCCGGGGCTCGGCACCTCCGCCTTCCTTTCCCCCAAGGGCTCCCCAGGCCCCCCTGCGTCAGGAGGCTCAATAATCTCCCCAAGATCCTGCTTTCTTTTGGGTATATATCCAGAAATGGAGTTGTTGGATCCTCCAGTTGCTCCTCTTTGAGGAAGGAGACCCGCCCTGCACCCCCAGCTGCCTCCGAAGGTGGCGAGCGCACAGAGGCTGGGAGGTCAGAGAGCTCAGCAGGCTGATGACGACAGGGCCCCGGCTGTATCTCGAAGGTCCAGTGGAGGCACAGCCTGTGAGGGTAAGTGCCAAGTTTAAGGGCCCAGTGACCAGGCTGGATTGGACAAGAAAAGTCCCCGGGGCCACCGACGTCAACACACCAGAAAGGAGAGCCCCAAACACGGTGGGGAAGGCAGAGAGCCTGCGAGGCCAGCGGTGGTCTGTGGCCGTGGCCGCAGGAAGGAAAGTGGACTCCATGCCAACGAAGCATCGTTTACTGCTACAAAAGCCACCTCTGTTTGTAAATGAAGAAGTCCCCGAGGCTGTCAGAGGGCCGCCCGGTGGGCTCCAGCAGGACTCAGAACCGGCAGAAGCAGGTTGGCCATTGCTGGCTGATTTCCAGGCGGATTGTTCTCCCTTCATTTCCTTTCTAATGCATTTCCGTTTTCAGGAAAGCTGGAAGCAGCAGCCTAAATCAGCTGGGATAAGGGAAGGCCAGGGAAAGAGGTAGGTGCACACTCAGACCCTCAGGAAACAGGGCGGGGTGTACGCTCTGGTGGGAGTAGATGTGAAAGCTGGGGCCCTTCGGGAGAAAGTGGGGCCCAGAGGCCAAGGTCAGACCCCATAGGGCCATTCCTACCTGCCCAGGTGTTCTTGCCCGGGAGGGCATCTCCGCTCCTCTCTCTCTTTTTCTTTTAAATTTTTAATTGTGGCAAAATACACAAACCACAGAATTTACCATCTTAACCATTTTCAGTGTATAGTGCAGTCATATTAAGTATATTCTCATTTTTGTGCAACCAATCTCCAGAATTTTTTATCTTGCAAAACCAAAACTCCATACACATTAAACAGCAACGCCCCACTCCCCACCCCAGGCCGCGGCGACCAGCTTCCTGTTTCCTGTTTCTGAGTCTGCCTGCTCTAGATGCCTCATGTAAGTAGGATGACATGGGATTTGTCTTTTTGTCACTGGCTTACTTCACTTAGCGTAATGTCCTCGAGTTTCATCCGTGTTGTAGCGTGTGTCAGGATTCCCTTCTTTTTTAGGGCTGAATAATATTCCATTGTGTTTATTTGCCACGTTTTGCTTGTCCATTCGTCTGTCGCTGGACACTTGAGTTGCTTGACCCCTGCGAATAATGCTGCCGCGCACGCAGGTGTTTAATAAGCTCTTCAAGATCCGGCTCTCTTCTGGATACATATCCAGAACGGCATCGCTGGGCCATACAGGTGCTTCTCTTTAAGGAAGGAGACCTGCCCTGAACCCCCAGCTGCCTCCGAAGGTGGGGAGCCTGCAGGAGGCTGGGGCGTGGGGACTTCCAGACCCCCCTCGCTGGCCGCAGCGGGTCATGGATGTCGCAGCTATCTGCCTGCGTGGAGCCTGCATCTCGCAGGGCTCGTTACAGCAGAGTGGAGCCACCATTCTCCAGGGAGAGGAACGATGCTCAGAAAACATGAAGAGTGGACCTTGAGGGCAGACTGAGCCAGGGAAAGAGGGACCCGAGTGCTCTGGGTAACGGCTAATGACTGCCAGGGGACCGGAGGGTTTACCGAGGTAACTGGACGCACACAGCCGCAGTGGACAGATGTTTGTTGATCAGATGAATGGTGACAGTTCCAAAATTCTAAAAGGGAAACTCCACCTGGGCTCTTGTTCACATGACGGAAGCTCAGGGAATGAATGAAAGAGTGAATACATTAGCATAAAATTGTACCCAGTTGCTTTTCTCTGCAAAGGAAGAATATTCAGAAAAGATGAAAGGTCGAGAAAATTCAGCAAGCTCTCCTGGCCCCCACCTGGTGCAAACATGCACCTTGGCAGGCAGGGTAAGGGAGCGGAGAGCAAGGTGTGGTCCTGCCCAGGAGCAGCTCGTAGACCAGTGGGGAAGGAGGAGGACGCGTCCCCCGCCAAGTGCATCACGGGAAGATTAAGTGTGGGGAGAGAATCGCAAGTTACCAGCAACCCTGGGAAGGGCTCATACCTACTCTCCATCTACTTTGGGCCAGAGGCTTTCTCCCAGTGTGTTTCACTCAGCAACTCTGACAGCCAGGACTGTCCCCGCTGACCAGGTTAACACACCGGCAAATGGCAGAACAGAGATGTGAGTCCAGCAAGGCCTGACTCCAACTTCCAAGTTCTTTCCTCTTCACCAACAGAGGCAGCCAGGAAGACTTCCTGGAGGAGGTGACTTGAACTGAGATGGGTATACGCATTTGCCTTGCAGAGGACAGAAAGGCTTTACAGGTGGAGGGAAAAAACACAACAGCCACAGCCCAGAGATAGAAGAGGGCAAGGAATGTTCAGGAAAGCAGCAAAGACACCAGTTTTCCCAGAGAAAGGAGCAGATGGAAGGGAATGTTAAGAGATGGTTGGCTGGGCCCAGCCTCAAGCCTGAGGCCAAGGGTCCCTGGTGCTGCTGGGCTTCCAGCAGGGAGTGACAAGCTCGAGGTTATGCTGTCCCACAGTTTGGCCACTATGTCCAGGGGTGGGAGGAGGGGTGAGTCGCAGGCAAGGCAGCATCTAGGAGGCTGCTTCCCTTTGATCCTCCAGGAAAGGGGAAAAGCATTTGTCCCATTGCGCATAGGGCCTGGGGGATACAGCTGGGACCACCCTACCCTTATGGAGCTAATCATTTGCCCTTGGGGAAAACAGAAAATAAACAAGTCAACAATTAAACCGAAATGATTCCAGGTTGTCATCTGTACCCGGAACTAAGTGAACGAGATGATGTGAACAGTAATAATAGGAGCCTGGTGCAGTCAGGGAAGGCTTCCCGGAGGAGGTGACCATCACACTGGATCAGCTGGATAAGAAGGAGCCAGCACTGGGAAGAGCGGGGAGGAGCCCAGGCAGGAGGAACAGGAGAAGAGCATTGCAGGAGAGCTTCCACGTTCCAGGGCTTGGCAGACCGCGCCGTCACTAGGGAGGGCCTGAGGCACGTTTTAGGAGATGAGCTGGGAGAGGCGGCAGTGCCAGGGCTGGCAGGGTGGGAGTCAGGATTTTATTCTGGAGCAACAGGAAGCCATTGGGAGGCTTTAAGCAGAAGAATGACATGATCCAGTTTGTGTTTCTGAAAGGCCTCTGAGGCTTCCGCGTGACAAGTGGGAAGGAGGGGACCAGCTGGGGATGAGGGCACCAGTCAGGAGACCACGACAAGGGCTGCAGAGAGGGATGACAGGGGCCCAGACTGGGCGGTGGCCAGAGAGATGGCCGGCAGGGGACCAGCGGAGGCCCCCAGGCTCTGTTTCCAGGCAGGAGGGACCACAGTGAGAGGTGTCATTTGCAGAAACATTCTGTGTTTCAAAGGCAGGTGACAGCCGGGATGAAACACTGCAAAGTTTGACCCTGGTAGCAAATCCAATTTTCACACATCTCCATTTGGACGGAATTCGCCTCCCGTCGGAGGGGGAGGTCAGGAGCGCAGCACTGCAATGCAACCGGAGGCGTTTCTGGGTAGGGAAAGGCTCTCCCGGGGGAATGTTACAGGCTCTGGGCTGCAAAACCCTGTCTGGGTGCTCAGAGCAGGATGGAGGGGAGAGGAGGCCCCTCCTTCTCCAGCCCCTGCCCCAAGGGAGCCCCTGTCTGATACACTGGACAAATATTTATTCAGCTCCTACATCGCCCCAGGCATTTTTCTAGATGCTAGGCATTGACGGAAAAGACAAAGCTCCTCTCTCCTGGTCCCTTCTCACAGGTGGCCCCCAGTCTAGATGTGGAGGGCAACTTCTGACGCGGCCAGATGATGACGGCCTCCTGGTAGTCACACCTGGTAACCCCCACCCCTTGAGCGTGGGATGACCAGCGTAAGGAAGGTGATGGGATGTCATTTGGGGATTAGGTTACAAAAGCCCCCGACTTTGGTCTGCTGGCTCTGACGAAGCAAGCCGGTGTGCCGTGAGCTGCCCCATAGAGAGGCCCACGTGGCAAGGGAGCGAGGAGGACAACAGCTGGAAGACCCAGGGCGCAGTCCAGCAACTCGTGAGGAACTGGATCTGATCTTGCCAACCACTGATGGAGGAAACTTGGCAGCAGATTCGTTCTCCGTTGAGCCCTGACATGCACGTGGCCTTGGCCGGGACCTTGGACACAGACTGTAAGAGACCCTCAACCAGAGGACCCAGCTAAGCCACACCTGGATTCCTGCCCCTCAATTCTTTTGACACAGGAAATGTTGTTGTCCTAAGCTACTGAGTTTTGGGGTAATTTGTTACGTGGCAGTTGATAACTAATACACAAGTGAGTGCTTATTAAACACCTACTGTGGACTTTACCTGCATACATTTTATGATGTAGCTCCCACGATTATCCCCATTTTATAGATATGGAAACTGAGGCTCAAGGCCACACAGCTAAGAGGTGGCAGAGAAGGGATTCAAACAGAAGCAGTTGGTCCCAGAGTCTGTGCTGCCAAACACGACTCTGACCCAGGAGACACCACCTCTTCCCCACAGAGTGCTGTTCTGACGGAGGAAGCACACTCTCCATGCTGACAGCGTTGCTGTTTAGTTGGGAAGACGCCTCTCCCAAGCTGCTTTGCACCCATCTTTAAGTTAGCCGGTGCACCCCTGGCCTCTGGCAGAACCCAACCCGAAGGACCTTCCAGAACCATCTGTCCTCATCCTGTCTGAGGCTGCACTTCCCAGTCTCTTACTGTGTTTCCTCCTTGACACCTGATCATTTGCATGGTTTCCTGACAGAGCCTCACATGCACTCCTTGGAGCTAACTCTGGACCCTACTGCCCTGCAAGTCCTGGGCACCCACCATGTGCCTCGTCTTTGCACACTTTATATGTGTCGTCCCATTTACATTGCACAACCCATTTTACAGATGGAGAAGCTGAGGCCCAGAGACATGAACTGCCTACGGTCACCTGGCCTGCAGCCAAGATCTGTCTGACCCACTGGGCTGCGCTGCCTCTCTGGTCCCGACTCCACTGTGGTTTGCAGTTGTCCTGATGTCACAACCCCCAAACTGTAGGTCTCTTCCCACAACTCCATCCCTGGTGGGACCTTGTGACGAGCACGCCCTTCCGAGTGTGCCCCTGGGGGAGGTCATCCTGGGAGATGCATGGGGGTCTCTCCGATGTCCCCCACAAGGATCTCCCTGTTAATTCCTCAAGCACAGCCCAGGAGCCAGTACCTGGTGGGCACCTAATACATCTTTGCTGAAAGAAAGGAGGAAGCCTGCTCTCGAGGTAGGCAGAGCAGGCGTGTGTCCCTGTTTGCCCAGTGTTCGTTCTCCTGAGGGATATACGACGGCGACACCTTCCCCGAGGGGCAGGCAGGCAATCCAGATCCTTCGCTGGAATTTGAATCTTGAGCAGAACTGACAAAGATTCTTTGCTTGACCAAACTTTAGTCGGACACCTGGCCCTTCTCCTAGGCCTGTCCCCGTACCTCTGCAGAGAACCCCGTTCTAGCGAGGACCCTGCTGAGCTGGCTTACCCAGAATCCCTCCTTCTCCTCCGTATGTGACGGGGCCCCTCATCGTCCACCTCCCCCAGGTGGTGTCTGGACCCCCCGGCTGCCTTCAGCGAGGGTCCTGCTGGGTCAGTTTTGCCAAAATCCCCCTCCGCTCCGATGTTCTCTGTGGTACAGTGGTTCCTCATCGCTGGGGGACGGGTTCTAGGACCAAATCCTCAGATGCTCCAGTCCCTTACGTAAAATGGTGTCATATTTACACGCGTCCCCGGTATACTTTAAATCATCTCTGGATGAGTTCCAATGCCTAATAACACAAATGCTATGTAAATAGTTGCTATACTGTATTGTATATTTTCATAATTTTTTGTTGTGTTTTTATTTTTTATTTATCTATTTTTTTCTCCGAATATTTTTGACCACAGTTGGTTGAACCTGCGGATGTGGA
>NW_012153840.1:48103-82743 GCF_000956105.1 Propithecus coquereli
CTAAGAGCCTAGAGAAGGCCGATGCCACAGCAAGGACCCCAACTCGGCTCCGGCTCAGCCACTGGCAGGAGGGCTCTGGCTTCCCGGTCTCCAGACAAGCCCTTGCCTGCAGCCAACAAGCCCTCCTGCCCTTGGGGACTGCCTGCCTGGCCTCTGCCGCTTTCTCGCCAGGATGCTGGATCTGATCCACAAGCCAGGGGCTCTTACGACCTAGACCAGGCGAGCTGGTTTTGGGTACAGACACTGGCTCAAGATGGGGATGCTTGGAACCCTCCATGCCAGGCCTGGCCTCCTGGGGCCCGTCCAGGGGAAGGAGGAGCTGGGGGCCCAATGTTCCCTCCCTCCATCTCTGAACCTCACCACCCACACCCAGGCCCCTTGGAAATCGCAACTTTCCTGCCGATATCTTTCCTGACCTTCTTTTTCCCCGAAGAAGTCTGTGTACTAATTAGCTAAGTAATAACGAGGCGAGACTATGATTCCTCATTAGCTGGGGAGAGATCTTGTGCTACATGACTGATAACGCATCTACGAGGAAATGAACTCCAGTGCAAGGACTTCCTAATCAAGATTAATGAGGAGGTGGGGGGGAGCAGGGGACCCAGAACCCTTCAAGGGTCTCCAGGGGCCCAGGGGTCGAGACTAGGCAGGGGTGTTGCAGAGTGGAGGGAGGGAGACGCAAGGTCACAGGGCCAGCCTGAGAGGTCCAGGCTCTCTCCTTAGGCAAAATGAGCTCCTAAGTGAATACCGAGCATATTCTACTGGGTGGGAGAGAGGATACTGAAATGAGTAAGCCAGAGCCTGGCCTAACTAGGTAGATAATTATGGCAGAGGGAGACGCGCGAGCTGAGGAAGGGAACCGCCAGCAACTATCGAGCACTTATTATGTGCTTGGCAACATCCTGAGTGCTTAATATGTATTAATGTCTTTAATCCTTACAACACAGCTATTATTGGCCTCAATTGACAGATAAGGAAACTGAGGTATGGAGAAGCCCTGCAAATAGGCCAAGGTCACAGAGCTAGTAAGAGATGGCACGCAGACACACACCTGTCACGACAACTGTGGAGTGTGAGCTCCTAAGTCCGCAGCGGCCCGGTGAGCACGCTGTGGCGGTGGTGGGGGCAGGTGTGGGGTGTGATGGGAACCCCGAGGTGGCCCTCAGCGCTGCCGGGGGCCACAGGCGAGGTTTCAGAGAGCAAGAGCCTTTGAGCTGGGTCTTGACAGATAAATGGAGTCTCACCCAGTGGAGACTTTATTGACTGATTCATCGATTGATTCATTCATTCAACGAATGAATGCCAGCCCCACAGGAGAGAGTGGAAACACGGCGCCAGACAAAGACAGGCGTGGAATTCCCAGTGCAGGTGGAGAGGCTGACATCGAGCAGATAACTACACAACCAATTCGTCCACCCCAGGGCCGGGACCAGGGTCGTGCTGCAATTCCGAAAGTGAAGGTCTCCTTAAAATCGTGCACCGATGATGTCCCAGCCTGGCCTACCCAGGCCCTATTATTTGAGGCTGCAGAGTGGTGAAACCCCACTCGCGGAGCCGAAATCTGCGGCCGGAGTTCAACCTGTAGCTAAATACTCACCTTCGTCAAATAGATCTGGGGTCCTCCCTGCCACGCGTCAAGGCGAGACCACGGAAACGTGAGCTTCTTTTTTTTCCCTTCCACATCCCACACAGCTTCTAACGTGCCCTTTAGTCCCCCCAGCAAAAAAGGGTCACTCATACAGAATGGAGAGGATTCTCCATTAACCTCTTTAAAGAGGCTTTGCCTTTTGTTTCTCTCTTCCCAAAAGGTGTTAATGTCTACTGAGCTCAGCAGAGCGGATCAAACACAGCGCTGCGCTCCAGTGCTCGCCACCCTCCAGCGCTCCGGCAACTCGGGGTTGGAGGACTGGAGGCCGAGAGGTCCCCGGAGCACGACAGAGACAGATCCCGTGTGCCTCCGGCTCTGCCCCTTCTCCCCAGCTCCCCACACCGTGGGGCACAGCACCCAGGAGTCACTGCTGAAGCATCTCCCGTTAGCGGTGATGGGGCCGCATCTGCTGTCATTTCCCCTCTCTTCATTCTCCAGCGCGACAACCCCTCGGGGGTTTGCTGGGCTGACCCAGCTCACGGTTTCCAATCACCACTTCCCCTCGGGTGACCCCGCGAGGCCAAGAGGCAGTGGCGAGGACGTCCCGCAGGCTGCTTCTGAGACGGTGCCCAGTGGTCCCCGTCTTCTGCATTTGTGTTTTTCCTCCTGTCGAACGTAGGCTGCACCCAGTGACTCTCGTCTAATGAACAGAAGAGGGAAAAAGGGATCAGATGTCACTTCTGGGATTAGGTTACAGGAGACTGGGACTTCGGTCTTGCTGGCGGTCCCTGGAGTCCCCTCCCTTGCTGGCTCTGGGGAAGCCAGCTGCCATGTTGTGAGCTGCCCCACAGAGAGGCCCACCTGGCGAGGGACTGAGGGACCTCCCGCCCCAGACGACAGCTCAGGAGGAACTGAGGCCTCAGCCCAAAAGGCCGTGAGCAACTGAGTCCTGCCGGCGACCGCTGGAATGAGCTGAGAAGCAGGTCCGTGTCCCACTGAGCCGCACGACGATCGCGGCTCCTGGTGGGAAACCCAGAGCCAGAGGACCCAGCTAAACTGCACTGGCTCCTGACGCTCGGGAACTGCAAGGGAGTAAAAGTGTATGTGTGTTAAGCGTAAGCTTTGGGGTAATTTGTTATGCAGCAGTAGCTAACTAATGCAGGAAGTGAACAGGAAACGGAGCAAGACCTGCAGTGGATGATATTCCCTGGGTGCACAGGCCTGCGAGAACCGCGGGCGCCCACTGCGCAAAAGAGCACTCTCAGAGGCCGGATAAATCTCTGACATCCTAGTAATAATTCGTGGCTGAGCTGGGTCCAGAACTCGGGCCTCGTGGCTCCCTGTCCAGGACTCTTTCTGCTGGAATGGAATTTGTTGAAGGTTGCTATTTTATTTCTTTGAGATTTTAAGTGTGGATTTAGAAAATGCTTGCATCTCTCTCTGAGGATATGTCGAATGTGTTTAAATGTGTTCTGTTTGTATCAGGAACGATCTCATGGTGGACAGGCCTGGGAGACAGGACAAGCAGTGGTGGATCTGAGATGTTTCTCCATCGCAGGGATTCTCAAAATATGTTCACAGCTCACGGGTGAGGGTGGGGGAGGCGCTGACGGTCACTTCTTGGGCCATGAACAAATTCATGCTGCAGATATTTTTCTTCCATTCTTCCAGGCAAATGGCTCATGTTTCCACGAGCATTTGTTCTTTTTTTTTTTTTTGAGACAGAGTCTCACTCTTTTGCCTGGGCTAGAGTGCCGTGACGTCAGCCTAGCTCACAGCAACCTCAAACTCCTGAGCTCAAGCCATCCTCCTGCCTCAGCCTCCCGAGTAGCTGGGACTACAGGCATGCGCCACCATGCCCGGCTAATTTTTTCTATATATTTTTAGTTGTCCGATTAATTTCTTTCTATTTTTAGTAGAGATGGGGTCTCGCTCTTGCTCAGGCTGGTCTCGAACTCCTGAGCTCAAACAATCCGCCCGCCTCGGCCTCCCAGAGAGCTAGGATTACACGAGCGTTTGTTTTGACATCACACTAAGACCTATGTATTACGAACCTACTCAGTGAATTGTTAACAGTGACCAAAATGTGATTTTCATAAACTCAGAGCTGAGCTCTGTCTTTCTTTTAAGAGGTCTGGTGGCCTCACCCATTTGACAGCGGCCACAGCTGCCGCTGTGCACGTGCTCATGCACAGAGTGTCAGTTTCCCCACTTTGTCGGGGTGGGGGCAGGGGGAGGTGCACTGCCATCCGCGAATCAGCAGGGTGGTCCTGAGTGAGCTGTGGTTTCCAGCGGCTGGTCCCTCGCTTTGCAGTCAGCCACGCCTGATCATTTAACTTCCCCCGCTATCAGTCGGGTCTGTTGGGGGTGGTTTGGCAGTCGATTTGGCAGTGTTCAGTTAACGCTACGAGATGCTCGAATGTGTACGTGCTGCAGTTAACGACGACCCATCCACGCATCCCCGGCCAGAGCAAATGCGTGCAACGGCCTGGACGGTAGCGCTTTGCCGTCGTCACCGGTTCCATGGTTTCAACCGAGAATTGGGCGCAAGTCGGAGCCTTTTGTCCCAATGAAGTGACCAGAGGAGTCTGGGAGTGTCTGTTTCAGCCTAGTCACCTGCTTAGGGCCTTGCCGCCGCCTCCAGTCGTAATCCAGGTGTAGCCCTCCGAGCAGAGACCCAGCAGGACCGGGGCGCTGCCCTTCGCTCTACCTTCGTCTCCCACCTCCTTCCTGAACCCCCTTGTCGTGGGCTGAATCGTGCCCCTCCCAAATCCACATGTTGCAGTCCTAGCCCCCAGTATCTCCGATTGTGCCCGTATGTGGAGGTAGGGTCTTTAAAGACGTCATAAAATGAGATCATTAGAGGGGCCCTAACCCAACGTGACTAGTGTCCTTACAAGAAGAGGAAATTCGGACACACGTACGACAGCACATGTGACGCGAGGACACAGAGCACAGGTGACTAAAGGCCAAGGACAGAGGCCTCAGAAGAAACCCACCCTGCCACCTTCTAGCCTCCGGAATTATGAGAAAGGAAATTTCTGCTGTCAAAGCCCCTCGGTGTGTGGTCCTTTGTCAGGGCAGCCCCAGCCAGCTCCTGCACCCGTTTGCGGTTTGTGTGCGCGGCACACTGCGTAGCAGCCGGGCGACGAGGTCACGCGGTAACAGAGAGACTGCGACGTGGGCCTTGGGGCCGGGATCTTTCCGCTGGACTCCGGCTCTGCCACTCACCAGGGTGTCCAAGTTACACGACCTTGAGCAAGTTACTTAATCTCCCTGCGCCTCTATTTCCCATCGATAAACCGAAGGTAATAGTGATGTCTGCCTCGTAGGACCATTGAAGAGGTTAAACGAATAGGACTGTATAAGCGCTAGCTTTATTATTCACCCAACAAACATCTCGTGAGCACCCAGTACTGCCAGGCATCATGCTAAGTGCTAGAGCATTATAGTGAGCAACAGAGATAGATTATAGACCATGCTTTTGATTTTTTTTTTTTTTTTCTTTTTCTTCCCTCTACAAGGAATACGTACTTATGTTTCTCTGCCAGCCCTCTCTCTGCCTCATTTCTCCTCTGGGACTGGCTCAGGGGTTGTCTTCTCCAGGCTGAGACAGATGTCCCTCCTCTGGCTCCTGTTTCTACTTCTGACTTAGCCTCACCCCCTTGAACTCCTGAAAAATGTCTGTGTCCCACCAGTCCATGGCAAGGGCTCTACTGTCCTCATCTTGGGAACCCCAGGCCTGGCCCAGCTCTGGGGCCATGACGGGAGTCCCATAAGTCACTCTTGCCTGGCCTGGAAGAAGTGTCTCCTACTACTGCCAGTCCTTCACAGCTCAGCCTGGTCTGTCTGTCCTCTCATCCTCATCGTCACTACTTAAGTCTTTGCGGGGCCCCAGCTGTGCACACAGCTGCATTTAAGAGCCTAAGCTGGGTGGCCCCAGTTCTCAGCTTGATCCAATCAAATTATCTGAGCAGACATTGACAGTCAGAGGCTACTTCGCCACCTCCCTGAGGGACAGGGAAGAGCAGAGTGATTCAGGCAGCATGGGGTCGTGCAGGTAGGATGGGGTCTCAGTAGCCATACAGTCCACCTCCCCACCCCTGGGAGGAGTCTTACAAAGCATCCCTACCAGGTGGCCCGCCTGTCTCTGCCCACTGGCTGCCCACTGTGGCCCCCAAGACAGTCCCTCCATTGCTGATGGTTCCTAGTGTCCACTCCTTGTTCCTCGACCTGTCCTCCAAAGACGTAATGGGGAATTCTAGAAGGCAGTGTCAGGGGCCTCGCCGGAAACTCTGTCTCTGCCCATATTAGTAGATAGCGCTCACTTAATGTCTGTGCTGTGCCAGGCATAGTTAGTCTTTGCAATATCTGTGGAGTCTTATTATCCCCATTTTACAGATGGGAAAACTGAGGCCCCCCAATGGGCCCAGGATGGTGAAATTACTTGCCTAAATCACACCACTAATACATAACAAAACTAGGGCTGGACCCAGGTATGGCTGACTCCCAAGTGTGGGCTCTGAGAGGTCTCCCATACTGCCTCTTATCATCGTCCCTCAACCCCCAGAGATGCATGCGGGTGGTTGATTCTACACGTGGCTGGAGGGACAGCCACTTCCCAAGCCACGGGCTGGCAGCAGAGCAAGAAGTCAGGCGCCTAGTCCTGCCTGGGCTCATCCACCTGTGGTGCCCGTGGGACAGACCCTTCCTCCTGCTGACCTCAAACTCCCGGGAAAAGACTCTGTCTTCGCCCCACCCACAACCCCACAAGTCCCTCGGGCTGGTGTCTTGGTGTGCTCCGTGGCCAGCGTGCTCCATGGCCCAGTGTGCTCCATGGCCAGCCGCTGGGCTTGGAAACCACAGCCACTGCTCCTGGCAGGGCCACCCCATCTGAGGCCTGCTGAGACAAATTCGTTGTTATTGTTCAACTCCCGCTGGGAGAAACTCCAGAGACTCCAGGAAAAGAGGTGCCACAGCAAGTGATGGTAAGTCTAGGGACACTCGTAGGTAGCTGGGCCACTGGGGGACTGGGGACAGATGACAGGCAGAGAGGACATGCACAGAGGAAATGGGGAGCCAGACTGCAAGGGGGTACGAAGCCTCCAAGTCCCCTTTGAAAACAAAGCAGTGTGAAATTTGGAGTCGGGCAGCCTGGGCTCCAGCCCAAACCTGGCCCCTGACCATGCCTGGCCGTGGTCAAGCCACTCCACCTCTCTGAGTCTCGGTTTCCCCATCTGTCACAGAAAGGTCGTAATGCCTACCTTTCAGGGTCATTGGATAGACCAAATACATGTGTTCATGTAAATCACCTAACCCCATGCCTGGCTCGACACAGCGGTTACGGCTTCTGTTGTCCCGGTGATGCACATCCAGAATACTTCCCTCCTCGGAGTAATTAAAAAGGGCCACGTTCCGTTTACAAAGCATGTTCCGGACCATTGTTTCCCTTCCTTTGTCTGAGACCTGCTGGGCTGGCAGAGCTCGGTCAGCAATGTGTGTCAGGACTGTGGGCAGTCACGGGGGGTCCTGAGGCCGCGCCGAAGA
Source organism: Propithecus coquereli (assembly GCF_000956105.1). Taxonomy (NCBI): domain Eukaryota; kingdom Metazoa; phylum Chordata; class Mammalia; order Primates; family Indriidae; genus Propithecus; species Propithecus coquereli. Next base: position 55,239 of record NW_012153840.1, read on the forward strand.
CACGTCCATTACCACGAGCGGGTTCAGTCCACGGAGGGGCGGGGTGCCCGCCGATCTGGGAAACAGGAGGGCTGGAGAGCTGGAAAGTAGGTCAGTGTGTAAGCGGGAGGGGCCCACGCGGCGGCTGCGCCTGACTCCAGCGCTGACAGCCCCGTGCACCTGCCCCCCGGGGCACCGCAGCCCCCATCCCAGCCCCTAGTCTCATCTCCGTCAGATCCACACACGGCCCGGCTGTCTCCCGCTGTCCCCTTTAGAGCTCAAGGCCCACGTCTGGTGTGGCAGGCAGGAGCCCCTGACCTTTTGGAGGGCCCAGCGTGTGCGAAGCCCACTCCGAACGGGGCCCAGGAAAGCAGCGAGCGGGAGGAGGCGGGGTGGGGGCACAGGGCCCCGCACCTTTGTCTGGGCCGGGGCTGCCAGTGCCACGCCGGCTGCAGCTGTTAGAACGTCGATGGCCGCCCGCCCGCGAGAAGGCAGGGGGACTCGCGGTTTTGTCTTTCCCCGGCACATCGATGTCCCCTTTGGGGAGCCCGCTCGATGACGGCTCCAGAAAGCCGCACGGAGCAGAGGGGCCAGAATTAAAACGGCCACACGGAGGGACCCCTGCTGACCCCCAATTTCCAGCGGCTTACAGATCAGAAGGCGAAAAACGCTGCATCTGTTCTTTGGCGAACAGCTGCGGTTTTGTTCCTCGCGCCCCCGCCCCTCGCGCCCCTGCCCTTCTCCTCCTCTTTATTCCGCTCAGCGCGACTCTGCACACAGCCGCTCTCATCTGTTCTGCGCAGGCCGGGATGAGAAGGCTGACAGGCGTCTCGTTACCGCTCACTGGTGCGGGGACGTTCTAAGGAAGGAATGACCCGTTGTTCTCTGGCCGGCTCCGCAGACAAAGGAGCAGGTGGACAGCGGCGGGTCCACGCGGCCAGGGGGTGCACGGCCACGCTGGGGCGGCCCTGACTCTGTGCCACCCGGACCAGCAGAGCCGGGTGGGGCGCCCGTCCTACTTGTCACTGGGGCACACTGCACCACTTCCCAGGACTCTGCCGTGAAAGTGAGGCCACCAACCCCACCCTCCCAGGGTGGGCAGGAGGACCGACTGGGGCTTGGTGCACATGGCCTGTCCGCTGGCTCGCGTCTCCCTGTGCCCCCCACGCCCAAGCACGCACCTTTCCCTTCTTTCTCTCTTTCTTTCTGTCCTGAATCCTCGGCCCTCACCTCTCGCCTCCTCTGCTGCCCGCTCTGCTGTTAGAAGGGAAGGTTCGCGCAGCAGGGCTGAGGCTCTGGACTTGGGATGCCAGAGTCCTCCCCACTTCCAGACGGTGTGACCTTGGGCGAGTGGCTCACCTCCACGTGCCATTGCCTTGACCGTAAGACCGGACAGTGACGCGGCCACTGCAAAGAGGTCGAGAGGCTCAGATGGGCTAAAGCCCACGCAGAACGCAGAAGAGGGCCAGGTACTGCCTGAGCGTCAGCCGCTGCTGTCGTCATACCTGCTCTGTCTCGGATTCAAGACGAGTCCAGAAACAGAGCCTGAGGGGTGGAAGGGGCATCTCTGAGAGCAGAGGCAGGACAGCCACCCCCTCCTCTCCTCCATCAGAGAGTCCCGCGCTCGCCAGAAGTTTCCTCTGCCTGAAAACTCCCCTTGCCGCACATTTCAGGGCCTCGCTCTCTTCGCGGACCACGCCCATCTTGGGTGTGCTCCACCCCCTTCTCCTGCTCCCGGCCCTCCTTCCCCAATCCTGGTGCCTTGAAAAGCCCCCAGGAGAGCAGCCCTGTCGGTCTGTGGGAGACACTTCTCATGTGCCTTTCCCTCCATGCCATGGACTGCAAAACCGTGTGTGTGCACATGTGTGCATATGTATGCATGCCTGTGTGTGTGCGTGTGCACACATGTTTTTCATAACAAATGTGCATATGTCTGTGCAGCTCATGCAGCCAGGTCAACATGTGTTCTTCTCAGGTTCACACACATGCGTGTATGTGACTTGCACATGTTTGTGAGAGCATGCATGTACCTAAGTATATGCTCGAGTGTGCACAGGTATCCCTTGCCTATATGGGCAAGGCTGCACGTGTGCCCGGCTGGCATGTTCGCCTGTGTACGATTCCACCTGCATGGGCGCACACTGGCGTGGTAGGGGGGATGTGTCCGCAGCTGCTCCTACTTCTGAGGCAGGTGAGTAACAAGACAGGCCCCTTGTTACCGTGTAGTCTTATTAAACATGTGGCATGTTAATAGCACCGACCAAGTTGGTTATAAAAAGCTCTTTATTAAAAATAATAAGAAATGGTCCTCTTGTTCCACAACTTCTGAGCCACGTTTGGCTGCGCGAGCTGGCAGGTTATTAAAGTGGGATCAAGCAAACATCTTTAATACGCCTTCTGCGGCAGCTGTTTGGTGGATCTGCCATCACCAGCCCGCTGGCCCCAGCTGCCTCGGTCTCCCCAGCTCTTGCTCCCTCACAGACAGGAGAGGGAGCAGGAGGAAGCTTACAGGAAACCCGCCCGGGAGAGGCAGGGCCTCTGCCCCTCTGCCTGACCTCTGAGGATTGCTTTGCTGGAGTGGAACACTGTCTCCTGTCCCTGCAGGCCACCTGGACCCAGAAACTGGGGCAGGGGTGGGGCAGAAGGCACTCCTGCACCTGGAGGTTGTGCCCTGGGGAGCATCTCCAGCCTCCTCTGTGGTTTGGGGCGGCTACAGCCCTTCCACCCCCCACTGCCTTCTTGACCCAGGAGAGAGGAACCCCCCAGCAACCCTGAGCCAGGAGAGAGAGGACGACATTCGGTGCCCTACAGCAGCGCGTCTCACACTTGGCCGGGCGCACGAATCACCCGGGGATCTTGTCAAAGTGAAGGTGTCTGTTCCGAAGGCCTGGGGTGGGCCTGTGGTTCTGCGTTTCTACCAAGGTCCTGGGGACGCGGATGCTGCTGGTCCGCGTGCTGCACTCTGAGTAGCAGGGCCCTCTGTGCCTCTCCAGGAAGGACAAACAAATGGTACCCATGACAGCCAAAGCTTTTAAGCTCACCCAGGGCAGGGCTCAGCATGCTCCTCGGACTGGGAGTCCCCTGAGGACAGGGCTGCATCTGCTGTCTCCCACTGACATCCCGCGGTGCCCAAGCCAAGGCTCTGCTCAAGGGCCGCCTGGGTTTTGAGAGGGGAAGAAAGCAAGCCTACAGTTATTGAGCACCTGCTGTGTGCCAAGCACTTCCATACAATCTTTGCTACTGCAGTCTGGCAAAGCAACCCTTACCCCCACTCCAGCGATAAAGAAACCGAGGCTCCAAGAGCACAGCCGTTATCCCAAGGACACGGGCTGCTACTAGGTGTCAGAGGCAGCCTTGACCCGAGGTCCATGGGTTCCCCAAACCCTGCCTTTCCCACCAAAGCAGAGCACGGAGCTCCCCTCAGAGCCCTCTCGCCTCTCCCCAGAACTGCCTCCCAGGGCTTGCCAGGGACTGGAGACCGACTCAGGGAACAGTGTGTTCGGTTCATTGTGTTTCTGCAGCCTCCTCTCCCGGCGGAAGCCCAGACCCTTTGCCAACATTAGTAGCAACTGCAAACACGTCTCACCACCTCTCCAAGATGCCCAGGGCGTGCAACGCAACACGGGAGCTTCGTCTGCAGATGGATTTCCGGGCACAAGTTGCCTGAGGGGGTCCCCTCTTTAAAGGCCAGCCGGGCAGCTGGAGTTCAAGGAGAAGCTGGCCCTTCCCAGCATCCTCCTGGCCAGCGGAAAGACAATAACAACAATAGTGGTAGCTGCGCTCATAGCTAATGTTTGTGCTTACTATCTCTTAATTCTCAAAATAGCCCTCCCATATAACTATTTTTATTCCAACCTTGAGATGGAGGACCTGAAGATCAGGGAGGTTAGGTGATTTGCTTGAGGACACACAGCTAATATGACCCTGACCTGGGCTTTGAACTCCAGCAGTCTGGCTTCAGGGCCCACGTATTTCTGTATTTCCCTGTGCTTCATGGAAATACTTGGAGCTAAAGAAGCCTAGGGAAACCCCTGTCTGTATTGACAACCACAGGATCACAAAACGGTGGGGCTAGAAAGGGTTCTGCAGCACCTGGGAACACCCTCTCATTTTGTACAGGGCAGACTGAGGCCCAGGAGGAGGTCACACAGCAGGGTAGCGGAGAGCTGGGACTCAGTTGGCACCCATGCCAACGCCAGGTCCAGCCCGTAATCTCCCTAAGGAGCTCGTGCGAGGTGGCCAGTGCATAGCCAAAGCGTGAGAAGTCAGCTTCTAAGAGGAGGGCTGTGAGCCCTCCCTGGTGTTCCTGTAACATCCTCCGGTGTGTACTTCAAAGGAGCCTCTCGCTAGTCCTCCCATCCATTAACGGCGAGAGTGTAAATCAATGCTGCTTCTTTGGAGGGCGATTTGGCAATAATAGCAAACTTTGAAATGCACAAACCCTTTAACCCATCGATTCCATAGCTAATAATGTATACCCTACAGACTCATTCTTGCATTTATATGCAAGAGACACACACACAAATATTAATATTTACACAGCATTATTTATGATAGCAAAAGAGTGAAAACAACCTAGGTGGCTGCGTGTAAGGGATTGGTTAAATCAAGTATAGTTTATTTGTGCCATAAAATGCCCCCTGGTTCAGGGTAGCAAACTGGCCAGGAGCACAGTTCTGGGGTCCAGTTACCACCCACCAGACTAAGCGCTGTGGCCTGTGTCTTTCCGTGTAAAATGGGGATGATAATAGGAACTGCTTCAGAGGGTCATTGGGAAGATTAAATGAGAGGTCACATGTTAATCACTTGGAATAACACCTGGTCTAGGATCAAAACGGACACTCTTACTAGGACCGTGGGACTGTTGAGAAGAAAGGCAGCTGGATGTGCCGATTTAGAAAGATCTTCAAGGTCTATTAAGTGAAAAAGGCAAGACCCAGGATGGTGTAAGGGAGATCCTTTTTGTATACATTTTTAAAAGTAGATATAAATTATGTTTTTCTATAATGCTTCAGTATTCTAACCACATGTGTCTATTGGTTTTATTTTTATAATTGCCAAAAAAAGGGTGTCCCAGCGATGAGAATGAAAGGCCTCTTTTGTTTTCTTCCTTATATTTTTGTGTATTAAAAAAACTAACACAAGTACAGTATATACTTTTAAAATTATTTTAAATCGGGGCACAAAATACATAACATAAAATTTATCCTCTTGGCCGGGCGCGGTGGCTCACGCCTGTAATCCTAGCTCTCTGAGAGGCCGAGGCGGGCGGATTGTTTGAGCTCAGGAGTTCGAAACCAGCCTGAGCAAGAGCGAGACCCCGTCTCTACTAAAAATAGAAAGAAATTAGTCGGACAACTAAAACTATATAGAAAAAATTAGCCGGGCATAGTGGCACATGCCTGTAGTCCCAGCTACTCGGGAGGCTGAGGCAGAAGGATCACTTGAGCCCAGGAGTTTGAGGTTGCTGTGAGCTAGGCTGACGCCACGGCACTCACTTTAGCCCGGGCAAAAGAGTGAGACTCTGCCTCAGAAAAAAAAAATTTATCCTCTTAACCATTTCGGAGCGTACAGTTCGGTAGTGTTAAGTATATTCACGTGGTTGTGCAACCAACTTTTGCATCTTGCGAAACTGGAACTCTGTGCCCCGGGAAGAGCTCCCCGTCCCCGCTCCCCACGCCCTCTGGTAACCCCATTCTACTTTCCGTCTCGGTGAATTCCGCTACTCTACGTTCCTCATACACATGGAATCACACAGTGTTTGATCCACTTTTTGTGACTGGCTTATTTCACTTAGCGCAGTGGCCTCAAGCTTCATCCGTGTTGTAGCATGTGTCAGAATTTCCTTCCCTGTTAGGCTGAATGGTATTCCACTGTGTGCGTATGGTACGTTCTGTTTATCTATTCGTCCATGCGTGGACGCCTGGGTGGCTTCCACCTCTTGGCTATCGTGAATAATGCTGCTATAAACGCGAATATGCAAATATCTCTTCAAGATCCTGCTCTCCGTTTTGGGGGTGTATCTCCAGAAGTTGACTTGCTGGGTCATATGGAGTACGTACCTTTTTAAAGGCTGCTTTCCCCCTCGTCTGAGGCTGACGGAGCCCGTCCCATTCCCCGGAGGGCAGCAGCCCCAGCTCCAGCCCTGGCGCGGGAAACGATTTTCTCTGGGCCCCCCGTGGAGCTGACAGCTCTTACCACATTCCCTCGGAACAGAATAGCGGTCCAAGAAATTTTAAAACATCCGAGAACATGTGAAAGACACTTCTCTTCGGTTTTTGAATGTGCTTTGGGGCTAACATCAGTTATCTGAGAGGTTATCTAACGTTTGGAACGTCTGGCATTGTGGCCGACTCATTTCCAAGGAAATGAAGCTATGTGGGCGGTTTCGAGGTGGCAGCAGCAGCTTCCTCCTCCCCACTGTGATGCTGGGAATGAGCAGAGGTTTGCAGACCAGGTTCAGACAGGTGTAAACACTCAGCCTGTATAGAATTGGCCTGTTCGCTGTCTCTCTCTTTCAAAGACGGGGAGGAAGATGGATGTGAAATGAGGTGGTGATTTCTAACAAGCCTTCTCTACTATTTTCTCCCTGACTGCTCATGGGCAGGTAGCGCCCACCTGAATGCCAGCTGAGCAGAGGTGTCAAGTAAGACATGATATAGTCAGGCCAGAAATAGAGTCTTCTGGTCCCTGTCTGCTCTACGTGAAAGAGAAGGGTTTATTGCACAACCTTGAGAGGCAAAGCCGGGGATGAGTAATAAGAATCTTTGTGGGCCAGGTGCGGTGGCTCACACCTGTAATCCTAGCACTCTGGGAGGCCAAGGCGGGAGGATCACTTGAGCTCAGGAGTTCGAGCCCAGCCTGAGCAAGAGCGAGACCCTGTCTCTACAAAAAATAGAAAAATTAGCCAGGCGTGGTGGCACACACCTATAGTCCCAGCTACCCAGGAGGCTGAGGCAGGAGGATCACTCGAGCCCAGGAATTTGAGGTTGCAGTGAGCTATGATGACACCACTGCACTCTACCCAGGGCGACAGAGTGAGACTCTGTCTCAAAAACAAACAAAACAACAATGAATCTTTGTTACTCGAAGAACAGCGTTTACCAGGAAGCCAGGGAGGGCCTTGAACCAGGGCAGGCAGCTTCAGGTGTGGGGGTGCAGCCAGGCGCTGGGATGTGGGGAGCAGAATGATGACTCAGCCTCTGCCTGCCTTCCCCGTCGCCCGAGGCTGTCCAGGAGCTGCCTCCCACTCCTGCAGAGGGTTTCGCCCTGCGGTTCTCAGAGACGCTGCTCAGTCCCAGGCAGCGGTCGGGAGGACGGGAGGAGAGACAGAGTGCAGCCGTGCTGACAGGCTCTGCTGGGCTCCGGGTTTAGCAGAGTGCAGGTGGCAGAGAAGGGGAAAGTGAAAATTGGCTTATTTTTAGTGAGCAACTATCACTCAGAGAAGACCTAAGACCTTGGAACATTTTTGCCTAGAACTCAGCTTGCCTTTTCCCTAGGTGGCTTCTGTATCAGTTATCTATTGCCGTAATAATGCTGCATAACAAACATCCACAAAACCTTAGCGGCACACAACAATAAACATTCATCCGGCTCATGCACCCATGGGGTTCAGCTCATCCGGGTAGGGCCTGCTCGTGTGTCTGTGGACATCTGCAGGACAGCCAAATGACCCTGCTGATCTTGGCTGGGCCCCTCCTGTGCTGGGGGTGGGTGGTTGACGGCTACTCTCAGACCATCTCGGCAGGGATGGCTGGGCCACTAGCCTCAGTTCCACGTGTCTGTTCTCCCGCAGGCTGGCCCAAGCACGTTCCCACGATGAAGGCGAAGATGCCAAAGGGAGAGTAGAAACGCGCAAGGCCCCTCGAGGCCTAGACTCAAGACTGGCTCTGTTCCTTCCACCACCTTCTATTGGTGAAAGCTAGTGCAGACTCAAGGGATGGGCGATAGACCGAGGCTCTTTAGGGAGCTGAACTGCACAGTGACGGGCACAGGATACAGGACTGGGGAGGGGAAGCATGAATGCCATCTGTGCAGTTAATACCATGGCTTCTAAGGGGACAGCAAGTATGAGGCGGCAGAGCAAGATGGTGACAATGATGAGTGCAGCAGTGTTCACTGACGGTTTACTCTTTGCCAGGCAACAGCGTGCTTGCACACTGGGCCGGGATCACCCTGACTAGGCTTGTGTGTGGCAGGTGCTATAAGAGGGGATCCATCTCGTGGGCTACAGGGCACAGAGCCAGGGACCTGGCCTAGGAGCCAGGCTCCCCCTGATCTGACAGCATCTTGGCTGTGGCTTTGGGGACGAGTAGGAGGGAGCCAGAGGAAGACGGAGTGTGGGTGGAGGGGAGCAGAGCAGGCAGAGGATCTGCACGGTGACAGGCGGGAGGAGAGAGAGCGAGACAGAGACAGAGACAGAGGGAGAGAGGGAGAGAACTAAAAGGAGAGCGACCAACAAGACAGGAGGCTGAAAGGTAAAGGGCCAGGTCAGGCATAATATTAAAGGTCCTTAAGAAACTTGGACTTCATCCTGGGCACAGGGGAGTCGCCGAAGGTTTTGTTGTTGTTTTAGAGACGAGGTCTCTCTCTGTTGCTCAGGCTGCAGTGCAGTGGCAAGACCATAGCTCCTTGTGGCCTCCAACTCCCGGCCTTAAGTCATCCTCCTGCCTTGGCCTCCCAAAGTGCTGGCATGACAGGCATGAGCCACCGTGCCCAGCTAGTCACTGAAAGCTGTAAGCATCAGAGGGGCATGATAGCATTTGTGTTTTTAAAAGACCTTCCAGGCTGCTGCTGCAAGGAGAAGAGATTGGGGGTGGAAGGGAAGGGGGAGAGGAGAGGCTGGTAAGGGGGAAGGCTTAGTTGTCCTGGACAGAGATGACAGTGGCCTGCACTCAGGGTGGCCATGGAGATGCAGACAGAGAAAAGAAGATGGATTTGATGTTTAGGAGACAGAGCTGACGGGGCACGGTGATGGACTAGATACGAGGAGGGAGGGAGAGAGATGCCAAGGGTGATAATAGTGCGCACTAATTGAGTGCCTACTGTGTGCCAAGTGCTGTTGTAAGCATTTTACCTGTAACATCCCCTTAACTTCTGACCACAACCCCAGGATGCAGGTGTATTGTCGCCCATCTTATAGCTTAGGAAGTGGAGGCTCAGAGAGGCTAAGTGACTTGCTAATGGTCACACAGCCAGTGAGTGGTAGAAGCAAGCTGCAAACCCAGAAAACTGACCAACTGGGCAGCCCAGGCCCTGAGGTCTTAATCAGTGGTGTCCCCTTTTTCTGGAATTTGGAGGGATGGCGGTGCCATTAATTGGCAAAAAAAAAAATAACAGGGAGTAGACTTAGGGTCAAAGATGAGTTCCTCTTGGGGTGTGTTGGTTTTGAAGCACTTTAGAAGAGTCTTATGGTCAGGTATGGAGGAAGGAGCCTAGAACAGACATTTGCCTTTGACTAATGAACCCAGGAAGCCATCATGGAAGAAGAGGTGATACCAAAGCCCCTTGCCATGAGATACGATGAAGGAGGTGGTACAGGCAGAGAACATTCTACTTGGGCAGGAGTGTTTCTCCAGGGTAGACGTTTTAAACAGGGGTGGAAATTGGAATCACTTGGGTTGGAGGAAAGTTTACAAAAACTATAGCACTGACCTTCAAATCAGAGGCTGGGGTGCAGCCCGGCCTTCTGTGCTCTTTAAAGCTCTTCTAAACTCCAAAGGCCCCCTGGAGACCCCCCCAGCCTTCTGTAAAACCAACCCCTTATTTTGCATAGTCTATGGGCCCCTCTCCTAACTGCCTATCAGCCGTGAGCTCCCACTCCAAGGTCTGAAAATCCTCCTGGAGTCTGTTCCATAACGGAGGCTGTGTACCCCAAGGCCTGTCCCCAAAGAAATAAACAAGCCAAGCCCTCCCTGCAGAGGAGGGAAGTTATCAGTGGCATTCTGGGAGCAAGCAGCCAGCCTTTGAAAGTAACTGAAGACTTTGATGGCACCATGGGGACACCTGTCTCCCGAAGGTGTCACGCACTTGAAAAGCAACACGTCTCTCCTGCTCCCCGAAAAGAAATGAGTCTTGGAAAATGTCTGGGTTTGCAGACTCGGTGGAGGGACAGGCAGAGTGGTGGCTTGAGAGCTTGAGTTTTGGGGTCAGATGGACCTGGATTTGAATTCCTGCTCTGTCATCACGACTTTTGTGAGCTCAAGCAAGTTATGACTCGATTTCTCCGTCTGCAAAATGGCTATAATAATAGAACCTCCTTCACTAGCATGGGAAGATTGAAGTTGACACTGTGTGTTAGTACTTAGCCCAGTGCCCGGCCCATAGAGAGAGCTTAGTAGCAACAATACTACTGCTACTTCTGATCATTATTATTATTTTTATCTATGGTGTGGGAGTTCAGGGCATGGAATTTCTAGACTTAGTGTCCTGGATCTAATGCTGGTTATACCTGTCTTAGCCTGAATTCTCTGCAAACAGAGCCTGCAGCACAACCTGCTCCCTCTCTGACACTGGACATATTTTTGTCCTCTGAGCAACCCGACTTGGTCCTGTCTCGGGGTTCCTTGCTCTTCCCTTTTCCTCGTATGCCCACCCCATCCCCCACCCCGAAAGAGTCAGGCAGTGGCCAAATCGCTCTGGGCCTCATGGGTCAGAGAAGGAGTCCTGAGTTTCTCCCAGTTTCGACAGGAACCTGTGTCAGTCAGCTACTGCCGCATCGTGCCGCATAACAAGCCGCCCAGGGGCTTAAAGTAGCAAGCGTTTGTCCTCCTTCATCTGCAGCTTGGCTGGGGGTCCCCCAGCTTATCTTGGGCTTGGCTGGGCTTGGTTCAACTGTAGGTGGGGAACAGGTGTGCTCCCCCTGTGCACATGCTCTTCCTGGGGCCAGGGGGCTGCCCCAAGCGTGCCCTTCTTGAGGCCATGGCAGAAGCGCAGGATGATAACAGGTGATGCCTGGTAAGGTCTCGCCTTGGAACTGACCCTCTGTCATTTCCACCGCATTCCAACAGCCAAAGCAAGTCTATGGCTGGGCCCAGCATCGCCGGGATGCGGAAATAGACTCTGCCTCGAATGGAAGGAACTACAAAGGCATACGGCTGCGGGTGTGGATGAAGGACTGGAGACAACAATGAAATCCCCCAGAAGAGCCGTCACAGGGCTTGAAGCTATTCAGCTGGGGGCAGTTTGGCCCCCCAGGGCATTGACAATATCTGGAGATACTCTTTGTTGTCAGGACTGAGTGTGGGTGTTGCTGGAATCGAGTATGCAGAGGCCAAGGATGCTGCCAAACATGCTACAATGCACAGAACAGCCCTGTGCACAAAGAATTATCTGGGCCAAAATGCCAAAGAGAAATCCTGCAATAGAGGGATTTTACACGCACGCGCTGTAGTTGTGTTTCTGGCCACTGTGCTGAGCGTGGTCTGTAAGGGGTGGAGGGAAGGGAGAAGCAGGCTGTTGTTTCCTTTCCTCCTCACTCTTCCCCTTCCTCCTCCTCATCCTCCTCCTCCCAATGGTCACACCTCTTTAGGACTAACTCTGTCCCCACCTGCTACACTCGGGGGATGCCAGGCTATAGAGGATTTGAGCACCCCTTCTGGCACAAACACAAGATAAAAACCCACAGGACACGACAAACTTCTTCCCCTTCTGAGCTCACGTCCTGTGCCCTGGGTATGGGCGTTACTGACCAAAAGTGCCGCTCTCTGGGGGGCTGTCCGCAGTGCTGCTCTGTGCTGGGAGGCAGGCAGATTGCCAGATGGATGCTCGAAGTAGGACAAGCCAGTTTGGTGGGGTGGAGGCAAGTCCTTGGGGAAGGGACCACGGGCACATGGGGAAGAGCCACCCCCAGTGCCAGATCCGAAGGGCCAAGGCCATGGCTGAGCAATGCAGCTGCGATCTGAATCGCGAGGAGGCTGCTTGGAGCAGGAGCTGGTCAGGAGCTCATGGGAGGGGCGGAGGTGATTGCTGTGGGCAGGGGCTGGGCGCCGCTAGAGACAGGGTGGCCCTGGGAGGTGAGGGAGAGGGTCAGGCTCTGGCGAATGCCAAGGTACTCTGCTTTGGATGGGAAGAATTCACGTCTTCCTGGCTAAGTCACTAAAGCCTGGGGTTAGGATGAGGTCCGGGGGGCCATCACAGACGCTTGGGCCCGTGCAGTAGACCAGCAGGGAAGCTGCTCCTTCTCCCAGAGGCCCCAAAGCACATTCATTGTCACGTCTTCCCTGTGCCGCAAGGGGCTATGCCGCAAGCACAATGACCGTGAAAGTGGACAGTATGCAGTGGTCAAATCCCAACCCACTGTCTGTGTGACCTTGGGCAGGTCGACTAACACTCTTGGGCCTCATTATTCTCCACTGAATAATGGAAACAATATTGACCTCGTGGGGTTCCAAGGAGGAATGAAGGAGCCTGGTGCCTGCTGAGACCCCCACGAACAGTAGGTGCTCTGCTCAACCCCCCGCCTTTCCTGCTCCCACCCTGGCTTTTGGGTTTGGTCTCTCTGTCCTCATCCTGCTCCCCGACCCCTTTCTCTTCTCCAAGTCTGCTGGGGCCTTGTGGATGCTGCTTGTCTGAACCCAATGTGCAAACTGGTGTCTGCCAAACGTACAAATGCAAACGCCAAGCACCATCCCAGACGGCAGAGCGGGCGTCTCTGGAGTCAGTTCTTTAGACGTGCCCCGCAGGCAATTCTACCGCAGCTAATCCAGGCACAGGCATTTGGGGGCCACCAGGAGAGACCCTAGAATCGTCCTTGCTGGTGACACCTCACCCCCTCTCCTCCAGCATCTCCTCCTGAGGCAGTCCCAGCACTCGCCCTGCACGCCCTCCTCCGTGGTCCCCACCAACTCCCCTCCTGCTTGCGGTCCTCCGGGAGAGCTGGCAGCCCCACTCAAGGAAAAGACAAAGGAAAAGGAAACTGCCGCCCACTGCTTCCCACCAGCCTGAGTCACCGCCGAGCGAGCGCGGCTCATCTGCCTGATTTGGGAGCAGGAGCCCCTCCCTCGTCAGAGCAGATCCTGAGACGGGGCCCATGCATTAGCCCAGCTAGGAAGGAGAACATGGTTCCAAAGAAGAGAAGCTCCCCCTGTCCCTTGGTCCTTCTTTCTGGGTGGCTGGAGCTCATGGACGCCATGGTAGGTAGCCCCAGACCCTGAGGCCTAGGATGGACCCTAGGCTAACCCTAGCCAGAGGCGCTGTAAGGAACCCTGGACCAGGTCAGCTGTCTGTTCGTCAAGGAAGCCTTGCCCTGCAATCCAGCCACTGTCCCGCTCTCCACATTGACAATTGGATCTGCCAAGTCCTTACTCCTAATTACCTGCATAGCATTTGGGTTCCCCCGAAACTTGCTCTTGCCATTTCTCCCTCCCGGGCACCAACTGGCTGCCCTCCCGGCCAACGCAAGGGTGTCGGTTCACAGGCAAACTGTGAATTACCCCTGCTAAGTGGTTCAGATGGCCCGCATGTGAGCCCCCAAGCCGGGACCACCAAGGGTGGCACCAGAAACCTGTGTGCAGCTCCAAATTCCCAACGGGTCAGAGCTGGTAATGCCAAGTGGGCACAGATAGAATGTTCTCTAGCCCACTGGCTGGGGTGGCCTGCACTTCCCAAGGGACTCTAGGAACATCTCAGAAGTTGGCCCCAGCATAATCAACATCATGGTCTACAGAGATACATTAGTTTTCTCCTTGTTCCTGCTACAAATGATCACAAACTCACTGGCTTAAATCAACACAAATTTATTGTCTTACCATTCTGGAGGTCAGAAGTTCGAAGTGAGGCTTATGAGGCTAAAATCAAGGTATTCACAGGGCTAGATCCTTCTGGAGGCCCCGGGGGAGAACCTGTTTCCTTTCTCTAGTTTCTAGAGGCTGCCTGTGTTCTTTGGTTTGTGAGTCCTGTCTCGATTTTCAAATCCACCCACGTGGCATCTTCTCCTGTCATCTGGCCTCCTTCTCACTCTGGATTCTCCTGTGTTTCTCTCTCCTTGTGATTACATGGAGCCCACCAGAACAGTCCAGCAAAATCTCCCCATTTCAGGGTCCTTAACAATCCTGCAGAATCCCTTTGGCCATAAAAGCAACATTTGCAATTTCTGGGAATTAGAATGAGGACATCTTTGGGGGCCACATTCAGCCCACCGCGGCAAGCACTACGTGTGGAGCAGCAACCGTATACCCGCCCCGTGCTAAGCGCTTCTACACACACCAACTCCTCGTGTTCCTCCTACGTGACCTGTGAGGCAGGTCGTGTTATTCCCCCCATTTGACACACGGGGAGACGGACATGCAAAAGGGTTAGGTAACTAATGCAAGGAAGGGTGAAGCTGGGACCTGAACCCAGCTCTTTGCGAGACCAAAGTTGGGATCTTGAAACTATAGGATGCTGCCCCTCCGTAGTGCGCCTCTCATTTAAAGCCACAGACTTTCAGATTTGGGCATCTCAAGTTGCTTCCTCAGCTGCTACCCTGCCTCCCTTCCAGACTGGCAGGGTAGGGAGCTACCCTTCCACCCACCAGGTGGAAGTCCCCAAAGGAGACCCAGCAACTGTCTCGCCTAATTCCTGCTGCTCAGGATGCACCCGCCTGGCCCTCCAAGCCCCGCCTCTGCTCCCAGGTCAGCCTTCTCTCACGTGGAGGCAGGGCAGGCAGACCACCGGCTGCCCCTGCACCGCCGAGCTTCCTCCAAGGGCTCTGGGCACGCCAGCCCCTCGCAGCCCCCGCGTGGAGGGACCAACCTCAGCTGGATTCGCCTTATCTCTCAGGCTGCGCTCACCTCGCTCTCCCTGCAGCCTGGGCTCGGGAGCTATTTCCGTCTCTGGATCAGATACGGGACCGTGATTTATTGATTGTAATAAACATTGCTTAACACGCACTTTGGCCACATGGCTCACTCACCATTTAAATAAATCCCAGCCCCAGGGCTGCCGGAGCGCCAGGTTCGGAGGGAGCCGGGATGCCAGGCAGGGGAGGATGGGGAAGCAGGAGCCACTTGGGCGAATGGATGGGCTCATTTGCACACAGAGAATTAGGGCTCATCTCCCCCCCATGCTTCCTTATTGCCCTCTCAGTCACTCTCTTATGGGTCTTGCCAAGGTGCTGCTTGTGGGCAGAGGCTTCCAGAGCCCCTCATGGGACCCAGCATTCTCCCCAGTCCCTCCCTGGCATTTCATGAACAATTTTTTTTTTTTTAATTTAGGAGAGCCACAGTCTTTGTCTTCTTTCCTGTTCTGGGAAAACGCAGCTGCCTCTGGGATGAAGCATCAGCTTCTTTCTGCACTAAAAGAAGATTTCCAAGTAGGTCAGGCAGCCCTGCATCCAGTGGGGGAGTCCCATGTGGGTGGGGGACACTGGAAGTGTCTTTGTAAGGGATGTTCCCTCTGTGTGGATGACATGGTCTGTCAGACTGGGGTGTTTCCTACTTGCTCAGCTCCAGGTCAGGTGTGCTGTACATAATAGGTGCTCAGTAAATAATGGTTGGTGATGTTACAGCGATGGTCCTGGTGCTTGCGACAGTGATGGGGCTGGCGGCCAAGGTCATGGGGGGAGTGGTAAAGTTGATGAATGGAGAACCCCGAGAGCTGACACTTTGTTTTGTTCATCGCTGCGTCCCCAGGGGCTGGAAGAGCACCTGGCACATAATAGGGCCTCAACAGACACTTGCTGAATGACAGTGCTGATGCAGGCAGTGGGGTGGTCGGGCAGGTGCTGTGTACGTGGCGTGGGGAAGACACCTAGGAGGGGCTGTGACAGGGTGGGGATGGAGATTGGGATGACGTCATGGAAGGTGGCATGCGATGGCGGTGTTGGGGACATCCGTGTTGGGCTGGCCACTCATACGGCAAGGAACGTAGACACAGTCGGGTTCCTCGGGGGATGGGAGACCACCCAGAGTGTGCGGGGCCAGGACTCATGTAGCCGTGTGCAGGAGCCGATGCCGGGCACTCGCTGGGTCCCAGTGAGTGACAGGAAGGTCACAGTCATGGGAGCAAGACCCAGAGGGCACTGTCCCATAGCTTGGGCCTTTCCTCTCTGCTGCTTCTCTTTTCTCAGCTCTCAGTCCCCGCTCTTGAGGCTCCTGTCACCTCCTGGCTTCAGCTTCTGGTCTTCTCCGCACAATTTTTGGCCGTGTCTGCTCCTCTCCACTCCCTAAGTCTCTCTTTCTCCCTCTCTTACACACAGACACACACACACGTGGTGTGCAGGGGCACCCAGAGCCTCGTGGTTCAAGAAGGAGGACTTGAGAACTTTAGCTGTCACCATCCCAAAGCAGAGAACGGGGTGGCATTCCCAGGGCCCACTCTGGAGTCAGGCAGGTCCGGTTCAAATCCTGACATCCATCAAGTTGCCTAACTTCCCCAAGTCTGTTTTGGCATCTGTGAAATGGGCGAGATAATAACAACACCGGCCTCAAAGGGTGGCTGTGAGGGTCAGGGAGTCGCGTGGCTGGGTGCTCATTGCAGGGCCTTGTGCTCAGGATGTGCTGAGCGTGGGGGGGTTACTGGGTAACACTGGGTACTGCCCGTCAGCCTGTGGGCAGACACCTTTGGTTCAGGCCTCAATCGATCCCGGATCGCGGATCCCCGTGACCAAGCGCGGGGCCACTTCCTGAGCTGTAAAGGATGACTAGAATTGGATAGAACAGGAATCCAAGGTAACAGGAACAGCTAGCGCAAAATCAGAGTCAGGAATGAGCAAAGTGCTCTTGAGGGATACTGAGAAGGCAAAGAGAGGTCCCATCAAGTTTAGGGCGTAAAACGCACTTGGCGCTGTCCAGGGTGCTGAGAAACAGCCGCAAACAAGAGCGACAGACACCCCTGTCATCGCGTTGATGGTCTAGGTGAGGTAGGGAGAGTCCATGTGAAGAAAGACCCTGTGCAAACCAATAAATAATAGAATCTCCACAATGAAGTGGGTGAAAGGGGTCTTGGAACAAACTGAATTTGGGTGAAGGGGCCAGAGAGAGACAGGACTCTGGTTATCTCAGTGGGTCATTACTGCCCCTACTTTACAGACAGGGAAACTGAGGCTCAGAAAGGTTAAATAATTTCCTTCTGCCTCTTAGAGCAGAATTCAAAGACAGGTGTGCCGTGGGGGACACATACAGGTTCTTAATACCCACCATCCTCCTGGCCTTAGGCTGGGCTTTCCCAGAAGGAGGCCCGAAGGCAAGGATTTGAGTACATAGAGTTTATTTTGAAGTGGCTTCTGGACGCACCCGCAGGAGCATGCGAGAGTGAGATGGGGAAGAGAAGAGAAGGAAGCCAATTACGAGTGTTATAGAGTAGGTTTCTGCAGTGGGCAACCTGGGCTCCAGCCCCTGGCTAACAACAGATGAGAGTGCAGAACAGGCCTATGAGTTTGTCCAACCAAGGCGCGAGTGGGCTGGGGTATTTGTGTACCACCTCCCTGGTTTGGTGGTTGGGGGCTGCTCCTACCTCCAACCTGACCCTCTGGCAAGCAGGCAGGATCTGGTCCCCAGAGAAAGCTGTCCAGTGTGCCTGCCAGTGGGAGCCACAGCGTCACCACACGCAGGACAGACTGAAAGGGCACCAGCAGCACTGACTGTCCCAACTACACCACACCCAGGCACCGGGAGAGTAAAAACTCCAGAGGCAGGAAGATCACAAGGACCAGAGAGCTGAGGACTTCTGGTGCCAAGCCAGGAAATTTCAGTTTCATCTTATACGTCCCTTGGCGCCCACATGGAGGGACAAAGGGGAGAGAGCACCACCAAAAAATAAACACCTGCAGTGAATGAAGACCTGTCAATTCATTAAATCAATGAAAGCTTGCATCAGCTCTGCGAGAAAAAGGCCTCTTCAGCTGAACACACCGAGGTGGAGTGTTGGACGTTTTCCAAAGTCGCACAGCTCACCGTCACAGGGCCTGGATTAGAACCTCCGACTAGGTGGGCTCCTGGACTTTCCACCACACCAGGCTCCACCTGTAAGGAAACTGACTCTCAGGGGGCCTGGGAGCCAAGCCAGCACCTCTCCGACGTTGCTCCTGCGTTCCCTTTGCCGTGTGAATGTCAGCTACCTAAATAACTTTGGTTATTTGGCTAAATTAATCCTCCAAGGAACTGCATAAATATAACTGGGAAGGCGCGCACACACACACACAGACGCGTGTATATTTAACACGTACGAGGGATGCATCGCCGCGTGCTGGTAAACAGCCCGATGACA
This sequence comes from Propithecus coquereli, assembly GCF_000956105.1. Classification (NCBI taxonomy): domain Eukaryota; kingdom Metazoa; phylum Chordata; class Mammalia; order Primates; family Indriidae; genus Propithecus; species Propithecus coquereli. Next base: position 73,404 of record NW_012153840.1, read on the forward strand.
AGCAGAAGCAAGATATAAATACGAAAAATTATAACGGAGGCTGCGTGCCGGGGTGCAGTCAAAGGGTTCCTGGCACCAGCGCCAACGGCACTGGAGTATGTGAGGTCCCCTCCGGGACCAGGCTGCAGGGGTCAGGGAGCTCTGGCTTGACGGATTTGTGGATCCCAGGCAGGAGAGAAAAGGCAAAGTCACCCCCAGCACGTACCCCTGCAGGCAGGCACAGCCCGGCCCCATGATTCCTTTCACCACGTGACTTGGAGCAGGCCGCACCACCTCTTGGAGCCCCAATTTTCTCATCTGGTTTTTGGTGATAATAATCATTCGTTTTGTAAAGATTAAGTGAAATAGAATGCACATAGCACTTGTCACATAAATCGGTGGCATCAACGAGCGAGTGCCAAAAGCGTAGCTCTACTGGGGTTGCTAGGAGGCGGACATGGCGAGGAGCTCCAAGTGGCTTTAGAGGGGACTTCTCACCCTCTTCTACTCCCTCCTTTGAGAGTAAAAGGACTCTTGGACATGGTCCCCGGGGAAAGGACCAGCCCCCAAATGGGAACTGACAGTCGCCGTGAGGCCTGAAGCCCCTCTGCGCCGGCGCTGGGCTGACCGACATCCACGTCGTCCCGGTTAACCCCTACAGCCTGGGGAGGACCTTGCTACTCTCACCCCCATTTTCAAGATGAGACTTTCTGAGGCCCCGAGAAGCGATGTGACCTTCCCAAGGCCACACAGCCAGTGCTCTAGGTCGGATTGTGTCCCTCCAACATTCACATGTTGAAGTCCTAACCCCCAGGGCCTCAGAATGTGGCCTTATTTGGAAATAGTGTCTTTACAAAGGTAATGAAGTTAAAACGAAGTTCTCAGGGTGAGCCCCAGTCCAACAGGACTCGTTTCCTTGTGAAATGGGGAAATTCAGACACAGAGAAGACACACGCAGGGAGAAGCCATGTGAAGGTGACGCAGAGATCAGGGCGGCGCCTCTGCAAGCCAAGGAACACCAGAGATTTCCAGCAAACCCCCAGGAGCCAGGGCAGAGGCCTGGAACAGATTCTTCCTTGGTCCTCAGAAGGAGCCAACCCTGCCAGCACCTTGATCTCAGACCCCGAGCCTCCAGCACTGTGAGACGGTAAATGCCTGTTGTTTAAGCCCCCAGTTGGTGGCACTTTGTTACGGCAGCCGCGGTTGATAACGCAGCTGCTGAGAGCAGAGCCAGGATTTACACACAGCTAGACCCCTCCGATGTCATTGCCCGCCACTTCTCAGTGTGCCGAGACGTCCCTTTCACCCAGACCCAACTGTCCAGCCGCGGGAAGGTGGGCAGAGGATTTGCTCCTCGAATGCTTGGAGAAGGCGGGGCACAGAGGGAAGAGGGGCTGAACCCCCATGTAGAGAGATGAGCTCTCCAAATACCACCCTGACCTCCACCAGCCTTCCCAGTAAGAGAGCAGAGTAGATCCAGGCAGGAGCCACAGCCAGGGGAGCAGCAGGGCTGAGCCTCCTCCGGCAGACAGTCAGGCTAAGAAAAGCCAATGGCGCCCACTGCGTCCTGAACCAGTCAAACCTCCAGGGAGGGAGGGGTCAGCTGGGGGAGGAAGGGCCAGCTGCGCCTGACACAATCCTCTGCCCCGGCAGCTGCCCAGGCTGGGGTGGGCTGGGTGCAGGGGGGAGGAGGGACGGGGCTGGGTGAGCAGGCACCAGGAGCCGGGCTGTCTGCGGGTTGCCATGGTAACCATGATCTTCCAAGTGCCAGCCAGAGGAGGCTGAGGTCTGAGGGGATTTGGTGAGGACAGGGGTGGATGCGTGGGGCGGGGGAGGCGGCGGCGTTTACCGAGAGTTGAGCGTGTGTCGGCCACCGAGCTGGGCTCTGTCCTTAACTTCTCTTGTTTGAAAACCCCACAATAGCCCTTTGGATGGGATGTCCTTATCTCTCTTCCACAGACGAGGAAACTGAGACCAAGGGAAGGGAGAGCTCCGAGTCCAGTCACACAGCTGGTAAGAGCAAGAGCCAGAACTTGAACCTGGATTCTCTGTCTGTAGAGTCCCTGCTCTTTCTTCCCACGCACCCGGCTGCCTCTGGGACTTGGCGAGGCTGTAGGTGGAGGCCATGGAAGGGACACAGGAGCTTCCAGCCTGGCTTCGGAGGAAAGGGACCTAGGAGTCAGCAAGCCCCTTCCACGGTTTGGAGTAAACCCAAAAGTTTATTGGCTGGTGGCGCTTTCTTGCTTCCCAAGGCTGCCAGCCCACTCCCTAGACTGTCTCCGCCAGCCACATCTGTTAGACACATGAGGATAAAGACGCAGTTGAAACAAAGCACTCGACGTTCCATAGGGGCCCAGCCGGGGCTGTACCGTATGTGCCAGGACGAACTGGGGGTTATCGGGGACTGGGCACGGCTGGCGTCAGACCAATCCTGGGCAGTTGCACTTCTGAAAGCGGCCAATGAGGAGGCTAGAGCTGGGGTCTAGCCCCGGCTCTGTGCAGGACAGACCCCGCTGCACAGATGAGGAGGGTGCAGCACAGGCAACTTGCCCAGGGCTGCAACAACCATAGCCACACTGTCCAAGGGGCAGAGGTGTGGATTCTGCGGGCCTTTCCTGCTCTCGTGTTCTGTCTGCACTAGCCAAGCCGCTGAAGTGAACAGCAAGGACTAGACTTGCTCTCGAGGCCTCTGGGTGCTGAACTGGGCCCTACAGGCTGAAGTTACAGAGTTACCATCTTGGGCTCCATCAAAGGAAAACCATGTGAGATTGGGGATGCTCAGGAATGAGCTTTCTCTACAGGTAGTGAGGTCCCTGTCTTTGGAGGCATCCAAGTGAGGCTGGAAGAGGTGTGCTCTGCTAGTCATTTCCAACTCTGTGCCCAACCAGTAGGATGCTTTGTCATTCTCTGATAATGATGGATTTTCTTCCCAAATATCATCAGCTCTGGAGCCAGAGGCAGGGAGGAGTCAACAGAGTAGCAGGTCCCCACCAGTGGTCATTCTCAGTCCCTACCTAACCCCTTGTGCCTCCTTCCCCAATCCGATGGGAGCAGGTGGCCTGTGCTCCCTCTCAGAACTGCCCTGACCCATTGTATTGACCTTCGGTTGCAAGCTCCAGGAAGGCAGATAAACCGGACCCGCTCCTGGTGCCAACTGGGAACAAAGACTTTGCAAAAATATCACATCTTTTGTTATGAAGACAATCCAATAATTAACACTTGAGCAGCTTTTGTTTTAATGACACTTTGATTTGCACCATGCAAAGACCACACACACTCGCACGAGGGACCCTAAAAGTGGATAAGAGGAATTTTATATCCCAAAGAGGAAGGCGACACTGAGGGTGATGCCACAGTGAGACCCTGACGCTAGCTGGGAGGGTCCGGAGAGGGGAGCAGCTTCCCGGGGAAGTGCAAGGCGCCAGCATGGTCTGATCTGGTCAGGAAGTTTCTCGGGAAGCGGATTCCCTCCTCCTTTGCCCCGACTGCTGTTTGCTCACCGGTTCACACCGCCGCACTGAGGGGAAATGAACTGTTGCTGACACCCCTCTGCTCCAGGAACTGCACACTCCTCACGGGCAGATACCCTGCCCCTTGCCCATTCATGGATGCAAGGCGAGCCCCAGCCCTGGCAAAGCTAATCGCTAAGCAGGTGCGTGGGATGGTGGCGGTGGCGGGTCTCGGGAGGCGACTCCAGAATCTCCCCTTCCCCCGCCCCGCCCCGTGCTCTCGGGCAAGGTATGAACGCTCTGAGCCACACTTTCCTCATCTGCGAAATGGGATAATAAATAGCACTTTCCTCATACGGTTATCGATAATAATATTCCCTGAGTGGTTTAATATATACTGTGCACAAGTCTGATATTTCCATTCCTTATGATAAAATAAAGGAGGGTATGAGGATTACCCCCATTTCGTCCTTGGCGTAATGAGGCGTAGTGAGTGTCAATAGCCTGGCCAAGGTCATAGAGCTGGGGCGAGGGCTGGGGGAGTCACATTCAGGCCCTCTGAGGCTGTGCTCCAAGACCTCTGAACCCGGCACCCATGGGGTTATAGACAGCAAGAGATCACACACTGGGATCACTCGCCGGGTGCTCTGCTTCCTCCCTGACATCTCAGGATTCTCTTCCTTCTCATTATTATTAGTATCATCATAATTAATAAAGATGCCCTCTAATCTATTGGGGAAGAAGACAGCATCCTCCTCTTTCATCTACGGCTGAATTATCCCAGGGCCCAAGCACCCGGCACAGTGCACGTCACTCGGTGAAAGCCAGCACATTTGCAATGAATGAATGAATGAAATGTTGGATGAGGGAATGATCTAGTGGTCCCTGCAGTGGAGCCCTGGAAAGGCCTGCAGGGAGACAGGGAGCCCAGGGCACCCTCAGAGCCTCCCGCCCACTTCCTTGGGCCTGGAGAAGTGTGACCCACAGAGATGCCCCAGCTCCTGCAGTTCTCCCGGGGGAGCTAATGGATATTCTCTGAGCTACACTTGCCCCTCCTGGAAAATGGGATCATAATTAGCACCTACCTCATGTGTATGGTCACCACGGCAATATTTACTGAGTGCTTTCAATCCGTATTGTGCACAAGAGTGACCTCTTTATTCCTGGACAAAACAGAGTCGCCAGGACTTCCCGGCTGGAGTCTTTTCACCGGCGACCACCGGGTTCCAGGGCCTCCGGGCGGGGCTGCCGCTGCCAACTGGCTCGGAGGCAGAAACACCATTCTCAGGTCTAAATGTTCTCATCCTCAAAGAGCGGAACAAATCCCACAGGGGTATTGATTGAAACCATTACGGATTCGCGGAGACAACACGCGGGCTGGGAACAGGAGTCGGCAGCAGCCGCCGATTTCCATAAGGTAATAATAACGCGCCTTTGCTTTATGAAGTAGAATTTGTTACGGCCGATGAGCCGTAAAAATTGCCGGGTGGGGAAAGAAAAAAGAAAGGGAAAAAAACTATAAATAAATTTGTAACTCTAACAGGGATTACCATGTAATTGAGAGGGGAAGACAGCTAATGGCAGAGGCAAAGGCCAGCTCAGCCCTCGCGGCCTTGGCTCCCGGGCAGAGCTGAGAGGCTGGCGCAGAGTGATCTTGGAAGCTCTGGAAAGTTAGCAGGCGCGGAGCTCTGGGAGCAGACCCAAGGAGAAGGGGGAGAAGGTTCCTTTGGCAATGATTTATTGAGTGCCTACTATGTGCACGTGGCACGAGAGGGAAAACGCAGGGGAGACGCCCCCACCGGCCATCAGTGGGCGCGACGATGGATTTTCAACAAGAAAATGACGTGATGGGTCTTCTGCTTGGCAAAGCTCCCTCTGGCTGCCATGAGCAAAATGGGCCGGGAGGGGCAGGAGTGGGGACCAGGAGATGAGAGCGGAGGCCACTGCCATGACTCAGGTCTGAATGAGTGGGGGCCCGAGCTAACGGGGAAGCAGAGGGCACAGGGAGAAAGGAAGTGTTAGGACAGGCGGAGTTACGATGGCCAAGGTTTCTGGCTTGGCAACCTGTGTGGGTGACAGTACCCTCACTAAGAGGGTGGGACGCTTAGCTCAATCTTTGCCAGGTTACGTTTGCGAGGACTACACGACATCCCAACTGAGGTGTCCAGTGGACGGTGAGGCAGGAGCATGATCTGAGCTGGAAGGGAGATTGGAAAGTCGCCAAGAGAAAAATGGTCCCTGAAGCCAGTAGGGGATGGGTGACAGAGCCGAGGGAGAGAAAAGACCAAAGCGTGGGGAACAGGGACGTTTAAGGAGAGAGAGGAGGGAAGCTACTCTCACCCCAGCTCACCCCAGCTTGGGCGCTGCAGGACACTTGGCCAGGCCACCGCTGCTGTCAGTGCACAGCCGTGGCGCTATTCTTCTTAACTGAAAAAGTAATTGGCATCTCGAAGAACTAACCTCCAGCCCTAAGCCCTAGCTCATCAGCCCTCTGACATGGCGGAAGGGCTGGGTCTTTGTAGATTTGAATCACGGCTCTTCCACGTAGTGGCTCAAGCTCTTCAAGGGGGATTATCTTCACATTTGGGAACCTCAGCTTCTCTTCTGTGTGATGGGGGAATAAAACACTGCCCTTCGAGACTGCCATAGGGACTAAATGAGATGAGTTAATAGAACTTGCCCTGGTGTATTGCAGAGACTCAATAAATTTCAGGTTGGTTTCCTCCAACACACCAAGCTACCCGGACAAGAACAATGTCACCCAGAGATAAAGCATCTTTAAAATGGGCAGAGTGTAGAAGGTACCAGAGAGAGCATGGGATGCTGGGATGCAGCTCTGAGTAGCCATGGAAACTTCCTAGTTTTTAGCAGTTTCCGTGAATGGTGGGGAGTGGCTCAAAGGGCTGGGAGGACGTGAATGTTCCAAGTGAGCCTGAGGTTCCCAGGAGGACACTGGTCCAGGCCAGGAAGATGCTCTGGCTGCACCAAGACTTCGATCCTCAGAGCATGTGCTGGTGAGCTGAAAGGAGAGCTGCACCCCCAGGTGGCCCCGGGCAGCCGTGAACCGCATGCACCCCACGACATCTCAATCCATCTGGGAGTGAGGTGGAGAATTCCTGCCTCCAGCGAACCCACTCTGGTGGGAAGGCTGCATTTTTCATTCTGTGTTTACACTTTGGAGTTATAAAATTTCGCTTCCCCACCTCCCCCAAAGCCCACAGTGCTTATAAACAAACATTCCCAATATCCAAAGACAAATGGAAATCATAAGTTCCCAAGCTTCAGAATCCAAACACCGAAGAGGAGGGAGGGCGAGGTCGGGAGGAGGCGGATTCGACGAAATCCAGACCACGCCAGCTCCGTTCTCTGGTCATGATCAATATGTTCTCCAAAGTGCCTTTTAAATTACTGTCGGAGGCAATGTGCCATATTTATGTATATACATGCTTAGAGGTGACACGAGGGAGAAATGCAATTTCTATTATGAAATCATAATGTGCATTTATCTTCAGGAATAACACATCGAAATGTTGGAGTGAGAAAAGTTGAAAAGCAATCTGTCTATAAATAAAGACCGCAGACATCCTGACATTTTACGAGGCGGGGAAATTCAGTAAGAACTTCTCCTTTGGACGTATCACCCAAGGGATCGTGTTCAAACTCCAACTTCTTGGAAGACAGCAACTGGAAGTCCAAAAGTCTACTCACTGGTCTCCAAGGCAGAGGAAGTAGCCTTTGCGTCTCTGACAGAGATGAGGATGGAGTTGAGCCAGGGCAGGGGGGTACACGCCAGTTCAGGATCAAGTCAGTCCTCGCCTCGGCAGGGGTGTTTGGGGGGATGCTCAGAACCAGGAGAATGTAGATTTCCGTGGCCAGGTTGCTGTGGTGCCCCTGTTTTTCCTTCTCACAGCGAATAGACAAGTGGTGTGAAAATCGAGGCACATTGAGAGGAAGTCTTAGGTCTCCCAGGAATCCCCATCTCTTGACATCCTGTGTCCCACTGGCCCCACGACATCTCGACTGCACGCTCGGCCAGTGGCTGCAGAGTCCAGCGGTCTCCGTGGTCCTGGCCTTCCAGACGCACCATGCGCGCAGCATCTTCCGCAAGCGTAAATGCTGAGAAGAGGTGCGTTGCGGGGGAGGGCGCTGGGGGAGGAGTGGGAACAGGAGAGGGGTCCTGTCATTCTTGTCTCCGAGCCAGAATAAGGCGGGGCGGGGGGCGCTCGTGCTGATCCTCCTGTCATCCGTTCATTTATTTATTCATTCATCTGCTTATTTGTTCATTCGCTCTGCAACTGTCTCGGAGCACCTTCTAAGTGCTGCACAGTGCCGGGGACGAGAGACAAATATGACACCCTCCCTGCCCTCAGGGACCTCGCAGTGCTCCAGACAGACGTGTAATTGGCAATTACCAGGAAGAGAGGGATGTTAAAGGTGCAGTGGGGCCAGGAAAGGGAGGGGGCGCGTCTCGCTCAGCCTAGGGAATCAGACAAGCCTCCTGGAGGAACCATCTCAAAGAACGAGCAGAAAACAACCAGGCGAGAAATAGCAGAGATTCCAGGCATGTGGGAAGGTCCTGAAATACTAACGGGTGATGGCTAAATGCACGGGATCCCCAGGCCTGGAGAAACCAGTCAACGTGGACCCTTGTTGGGCATGGGTAGGGGGCTGCGCCAGCCTCTTAATCAACAGATAACTACACACCTGCGTGCATGTGGGCATCTCTACGCACCAGGGCGTCCCTCGGGCCGTACACCGCGCAGTTATTCACACAGCGTCAGGATTCGAGCCCGGGCCTGTCCAACCCCAGCTCACATGATGGCCCCCAGGTCTGTGCTGAGCAGGAGAGGGGACACAGACCATCAGAAGTCAATAATGACAGGTCCCGTATGAGGCGGTCTGGCTTCTTAAAAAGCACAGAGACTCTGCAGTCAGACCCGAGTGCAAAAGCAGCACTGCCCCACAGCCGGGGGCGCCGGGGCCAGTCCCAGGGCTGTTTCCCTCCGGTGCAGCGAGACTGGAGAGATGAGTCCCTCCCCAAGGCCAGGTGTGGGGGAGGTTGAGATAATGTTTGCAAGGCGCCAGGCAGGTAAAATGTCGCTACTGTTACCATGATGACCAGCAGTTGTAGTGTTTTTATTGCTACTGTTACTACAGCCAGTGGGGCGGGGGCGGCGCTAACAGGACATGGCTGGAAGTCAGGGGGCCCCGTCCCTCTCTCGGCCTCAGTTGCTCCAGCTGCAGAGTCTGGGCTGCAGTTGCTGTGCTCTGAGCCTCTGGCCCTGCTGTCGCTCTGTCTCTGCCTTCCTCATAGGCCCCCGAGGAGCCAGGGACCTGGCTGGTAGTGGCCTTGCTGGGCTCTCCAAAGCAGGGCACACTTGGAACCCCCAGCCTCAGCCGGCCACCAAATCTCAACTGGACCGCTGTCTCTGTCACTCTTCAGGCCCTGCAGGCATTGGGGGCCCATTTTGCAGATGAGGAAACTAAAGGCAGAAGGGGAAGCTAACTTGCCCAACACCACCTGACGATTTGAGGCAGCTGGAATCCACTGTGGATTCGACAGACGCTGGCTCAGCCTGCTCCCTCTGTGGGCTCAGGAGGGTCACCTCGCCTCCCTAGGCCTGTCCTCATCCAGGAGAGGGGGAGACAGTGCTGGCTCCTGGTCAGGTTACATGCGACCATTCCAGGGAGGCATGTAGTGCAGCATCAGGCACGTAGTAACGGCTCAGGAAACAGCAGCTCCTGTCACTGTCGTTACTTATGTTGGTATTCCTGTTCCAAGTTCTAAGCAAAATCAGCCCACTCTGAGATTCTGCATTTGCTGGAACCTGGAAGTCATTTTCCTCCCCAGAGATGGAAAGAAGATTGGAAGTGAAGCTGGGAACAAGAGAAAAACTGGGACAATACTGCCA
>NW_012153840.1:83098-97252 GCF_000956105.1 Propithecus coquereli
TAACACCAACAGCAACACCAATAACACTGATAACAACACCACTACTAGTAACAACACCAACACCACCAATAACACCATCGTCACCAATAACACCACCACCACCAATAACACCACCACCAACACCGATAACAACACCGCTACCAATAACACCACCACCGATACTGCCACCAGCAGTAATGGTGGCAGCAAACACATGGTGCCTGTTCACTGTGCGCCAGGCACTGACTCATGCTTTACATTTGTTAACTCACTGGGCCTTCCAAACAGCCTGTGAGTAGCTACTATTATCCCACTTTACAGGTAATGAGACCAAGGCTTCTGGAGGCCCTACCGCCACCCTGCCCCTGGGCAGAGCCCGCTCCCTTCCTACAGCGTCCTTGGGCAGGATTTCTGGACACAGGGTTTGAGAGGACCGTGCTCTGCCCTTAGTTGCACTTGGTTTGTGTCTGGGCAGGAGGGGAGGCGTGGGGAGGGAACCCAGGAGCAGGGCTGGCCCGGTCTCTGCCCCGAGGCCCCTGCGTCAGGAAGCTCGTTTCCTGGGGCAGGTCATGCACTGAAGCACGTTCCTCCTAAGTTCCCGACACTGGGCGGAGATGCAGACAGCGAGGCGTGGCGCTTTGGCCTCGTCCTGGGACGGGGGACTGTGCGGGGGACAGATGAGTAAACAGCTGGGCAGGTGTGCTGCACCAGGGCCGGTTCCTTACGGAGCCCTCCCTGGACAGGGTCTGGGGGTCTGTGAGGTGGTGGGCGGAGTCCCTGTTCACTTACCGGCGCTTCCGGGGATCCGAGGGGGGCTCCCCCAGGCCACTGAGGCTGGGGCGGGATGTGGCAGAGGGGCAGAGTCCAGGTCCCTGACGGGGCCCCAGAGGGGCAAGGAGAGACAGGTGCGTGTCACCGCGAATCGGCCAAGGCAGGTCAGCCTCTGACAGTGGCAAGGACAATAGCTTCCCACACCCGGAGCAAGCGAGCAAAGGAGACTGTCGGCCCTGCAGAAAGAGGGAAGCACTGGAACCCGCAGACAAAGGCCACGGGAGCGGGAGAGAGAAGGAGCGGGGCCCCGGGGAGAGATGTGGCTGCGAATGAAAAGATCGGGAAGGAGAGAAAGGCGGGGAGCCATCAGGGATGGGACTCACGGCTGAGCAAGGCTGCTGTGTCCGGGGGCAGGTGGGCAAAGGTGGCTTATGTCAGCACCAAGTTGGTGACATCCATCCCCACCCACAAACATCATCCTGGCCCCGTGGCCTGGGACCTCCCCGATTCCCAGTGCCCGCCCTGGGCATCCACAGCTCCCACCGCCAGAGCCCTGAGCTGATCCCGGACCCTCGTGCCGCGCTCATCTACCGCATCTCGTCCTCCCCACACGAGTAAGAATGAACACCCCACGTACCGATGGCACACGGACACTCAGGATGTGCAGGCACCCGCCTCCCAAGCCCTGGCATTCCCTCTGAGCATGGGGGGCCTGGCCGCCCCCATCTCTTCTGGGGACCTGGGCTCACAAGAGCAGCCACACGAGGTCATGGCAGGAGCAGCAGGCCTGAGCTTGGGCGGAGGCTTCCTGCTCTCCTCGGCCTTGGTTTGTGCATCTGCACAATGGGACCCTAACCTGGAAACCTTGAGACTTTGGGGAGGTTCCAATGAGGGGCTGTCACAGGAGCCATTTCAGTGCTGTCATCGTCACCAGCAGCAGCAGTAGCAGGAGCACTGCTCTTCCACATTTCCAGTGCCCGCTCCCCACCCTCCCCAGCTTGGACTGCTGTCTGCCAGGCCCCCTGGGCTTGGGGCCTTGGGTGGGTTCTGCTGGGGCCGGAGCCCTTAGCCTCCTTTTCCTTGCTTCCTAGAGGCCATCACTATTTTTATTGCACAGGTTTTTTCTTTTCTTTTCTTTTTTTATGAGGATTACTTTACAACCAGAGATTTTGCTTTTTGCAGCACCAGATTTGGAGGCAGCCGGGCCCTGTGTTTACGAGGCCGTTCAGGAAGGTTTATGGGGCTGAAGCGGGGGCCCTTCCTTCTGGCCCCGCCAGTCCGGGGCAGCGGGAGGCAGGGGCAGGCGGAGCTGGGAAGGCTGTTTGGTTGTGGGTTCCCCTCCTCCTTCCCAGGTCTCAGACTGTTCCTGGGGCAGGGATCCTCGTGACTTATCTGGGAAGAGGAGGTTAAGGGAGATGTGGGTTCCCGACTCATGCGCAGTCTCACATATCTCCTTTCCCTCTCTGGGACTCAGTATCTTCATCTGTAAAATGGGAGCATCTGCAGTAACCACCTTGCGGGGTGGTTGCCAGAAGTCATGCTCAGTGCAGAGTCAGCAGACAGGACATGGAACAGGCACGAGTCCCTCCACGCTTCCCCTTGCCCTGGGAAAAACAGGTGGGTGATGAGCTCATTTTGCACTGGTAACTTCCTATGATTCTGTAGCAATAACAACCAACATCTCCCCGACGTCTAGGCCAGAGCTGGGCACCACGCTAAGCCCTGAAAGTCCTTCACTGTACTCACTCCTCACAGGAACTTCGGGACCTGAATGTTACCATCTTCCCCATTTTACAGATGAGGAAACTGAGGCTCAGAGAGGTTCTGTCACTTACCCAAGGTCACCCAGCTGGTAAGAAGTGATGCAAGGACCAACATCTGGGCAGTCTGACTCCAGAAACCACATCCTTAGCTTTGAACCTCAATCGAGGAACTGCAACAGGAGACAGGAAGAAGAGTTGGGGCACCCAGTTGGAGGGGGCAGGTTCCCCCTGTTTGTCGCAGGGAGCTCCGGGTCCCCAGAAGGACACCTTTCCAGAGAGAAGAGGGACTAGTGCCCAAGGCCCTAGAAATTTAGAGCCTAGGCTGGACCTCAGGGGATGTCTCTGCCTTGGAGTGGATGCCTCGACCCACAGTGGACCCTTGTCCTCAATTTCGACCGAAGACAACGTAGCAGACATAGGCTTATGCGACAGCAGGTGCACTTCTGTGCAGACACTAGGAAGAACTTCCAAATCAACTGAGCAGCAGAAGAAACGCAAAACAAAAATGCTTCAAAATGTTCTCCTCTGGGAATTCTCTAAGGGAAGGGCTGGTTTCCAGGGTGCCTGCGTGGAGGCAGGGGACCGGAACAGATGCCTGCGCAGCCCTTTCTGCCTGGGCCGTGAACAGAAGCCCCTGCTGCCAAGCACGTGTGAGACAACCGCCTGCCAGGCCCCGAGGGCTCCGCCGCTGCGTGGTCGCTGTGTTCCCCGCCCTCCCCGCGGCCCCTCGCGCCCTCCCGGGCCCCGGAACAGCTATTTAACGGGCCGTGATGCAGCGCTGATTGTGCACGCTCTTGTCTGCCAGCAGGACGGCTCCAGGAGCGGGATGTAGCAATGCGGCTTGTGTATCCTGCTAAGAGATATTTAATAAATATGCAAATCACTGCCTCTACCTCCTCGGGCAGGTAAGCAGCAGGGAGAGGCTGGAGTTAAGTATTAAATCTCCGTGCAGCGTGGAATGCTCAGCGCACAGGCAGGGACTGGAGCTGAACTTCCTGGGAAGCTTCCATCTGGCATCCTAGAGCCCCTGCTTTGAAGGACGGGAGACAGTGGGAGAGGCGGGGGGCTTAAAAGTGGGATCTGCAAAAAAGGAGCACAAAGGGGCTACTTTACTCAGGGAGTCTGAGCGTGATGTTGGGAGAGGAAAGACAGTCTGTGCCTCTGCGTACCCATTGCGCCCCAGCCAGCCACCTTCCCATACCACGTGCATCCGCCCATCCGGAACTTCACGCACCTTCCAAACCATCAACCCACCCGCCTACCCTCACACCCATCCATCCGGTCATCTCCGACCTGCTCCCTTTCCTACACCACACCCAACCATCCACCCTCGTTCCATCCATCCATCTTCCAACCATCCATAAATCCATCTATCCATCTACTCAGCTACTAAATCCCCACCCAACCCAATGCCTATCCAGTCATCCATCTGCCATCTTTCTTTTCCATCAACCACCCACCCACCCACCGTCCATTCATCCAGCCATCCGTGTTCTACTTCCCGTATGCAAGACCCTGTTCTAGGCACTGAGATTGCAGAAACAACTGGGCACGGCCTGTTCCCTTGAGGGATCCTCAGCACATTCACGGGGATCAAATGAACAAGGTGGAAGGTGACCCTGCTACCCATGGCTCAGGGGAAGGTCTCATCTAAGACGTTCTTCCTTCTGGAAAAATCAAGAAGCTCTTACTGGACAAGGGAGCACTTCAGTTGGAATGATGTGGATTGCTTAGTCTCCTGCCCCCAGCCCAGAGTTCGCTCCGTTCACGGCACGCATATCCCTTGAGCACTGGGGACAGAGAGTTGAGCCCGTGGTGATCCCTGCCCGCGAGATGTCCGTGGTCTGGCGGGGGAGAGAGCACAGAAGGAGCGAGTGATACGCAGGCCTCAGGGCAGCAGATCAGGGTGTGGTAAACCCTGGGTGTGGGGGATGGGATGCGGGGAAGGTGCCAGTTAAGCTTTGGCCCAGGTGGCACAAACACGCCTCACCCGGCATTTAGGTCACGGCTTGCAGGTGTCTGCCTCTACATTCTGGAGCCCAGGCCTGGCTGCATCGTGGGCCGAGCAGACTCTACTGAGCAGGGAGGGCGAGGCCGTCTGCCCCTCTCGGCACAGCCTGGGCATCAACTTCGCAAGTCTGCAGATCACCACTGAGGGCTGGGTGGAGTGAGGGGGCGCTGGCTTCAGAGTCTGGCAGCCTTTTGCTCCAATCCAGGCTGCGCTCTCTACTAAGGGTGAGGCTTGGGAGCCTCCATCTCCTCCTCTTCTAAGTGAGGGGACCGGGACCGATGCCTGCCTCAGGCGGGGCGGGGCTGCGCCATGAAATGGCCCCACCCGGGGGGAGCGCCTAGCCAGTGCTGTCCGGCATGCTGCCGGCCCTGGGCAGGGCGGGCCGGCACCCATGGAGGCCTGGGGCTGGGGCTGCTCTGCAGACGGGTCTGCACCACCCTCCCTTCCCTCTGCTGCCCCCAGAACAGCAGCTCTCTCCTGATGGAGTCTCGGGGGGCCTCGTTCATTTATAACACTACTTGATTCATTAATTCACATGCCAAATACCAGGACAGATATTTCTCTCTGCCAGTGACCAGTAGGGCATCCACCTCTAATACCCCTCACTAAGTATATAAGGCACTAAAATTTTCTTAAAATACCCTCCCTCCCTGAAGCCTTCCTCTCCTTCCTCCTCCCTACTCTGCAAGCTGAAATGGAATTATATATTTTTTTGCCATCATCTGCTATAGACTGTCTCTCAAAGAATCCTGGGTAATCTCAGATGCAAATGTCCTATGCAAATCCAGCTGCCGGTTAAAATTAGGAGGAAGCCCAAGGCGGACGCAGTTGCAGGCTGTAACCGGAATCTCCATCGAGCCTGGATTTAAACATGCAAGTGACGCTGGGGGCTTTCGAGACGGAGCTCCGAGCCTGGTTCCAGACCCCGAGGTTCTGTTGCTCCGTGCACGGGTGTTTGGAAAGCTACTGTGGGCCGTGTGCCTGGGAGACGTGGAGCAGCTTTTCAGGCTTTTATTCCTACCCAGGGGTTCTCAACCAGGAGTGACTTTGTCCCCCGGGGACATTGGCAACGTCTGAAGACATTTCGGTTGTCACAACTCAGTGGGTGCTACTAGCATAGGGTGGGTAGAGACCAGAGAAGCTGCTAAACATCCTGCAATGCACAGCACGGCCCCCACCACAAAGGGTTACTGGGCCCAAAATGTCAATAGCGCCAAGGTTGAGGACACTTGTTCAAACCTAGTTTAATCCATGCTCCGGAATCTCGCTGGGGATCCACGGGGAAAAGGGGAGGTGGAAGCTTCCTTCATCGGTCAATTGTTACCTTCACCTTGAAAAGAGAGTTGAATGAGTCAACTCCAACACACCGCTCAGCTCACGGTGCATTAACGTCACGGTCTCGCACGGCCTCATTCCTGTTCTGTCTTGTTCGATTTTTCTCCCTTATCCCTGGTCCTGCTGCCCCCTCCCCCGCAGCCCCACTCTCATGTCCCTAATGCATGTCTTCAGATCGGGATGGCTCCTATAAAATATATGGCGTTGTTTGTCGTCCGAATGTGTTTTAATTTACATAAATTGTATTGGGCTATAGATCTCATTCTGTTGCTTAATTTTTTTCACTTAACACTGTGCTTTTAAGATCTACCTGTGTTGCTGTGCATAAATCTCATTCGATGTCTCCGACTGTCCCAGAGGTTTTTAGAGAAAAGCCTGTTCCCCCATTGGTGGGCACCCAGTTGCCTCTGACGCCCCACCACGTGGGTGTCGCCCCATTCGAGGGTCTCCCTCGGCTCCCAGGAGCGGGACGGTGCGGTCAGAGGGTGTGTGGTGCTTCATTTCCCTACATGCTGCCAGGTTTCTTCCAGAACCGGTACTCCTCACATTGCTGTCAACACACGGCATTATCCAACTTTCTAATTTTTTCCAGTCTGATTGGTATGAAATGATATGATATTGTTTTAATTTGGGGAAGGAAAGTGAATTTTTAAAAAGTATTTTCTAGGACCTAAGAACGAGAATTTGTCTTAAGAGTGAGCGAGTCCCAGAGACGCGTTGTTACGCCTATTCACACACGATGCGGTCGAAGGCCAGAGGGCTCCAGGCACACAAACCCAGGGAGCCATTCATGCCCCAGTCGAACGGTAAAGATTTGTTGGAGGTCTTCTCCGAGCCAGCGCCCGCGCCCACGCTGAGCACGCAGGACAGGGCAGTAAACAAGGATACGTGCCCTTCCCTCGTGGGGCCCGTGGATGAGTGGGGAGGGAGGAACCCATCCCAGGATTAGTTACACGCCACTGCGATTGTGCCACGGAGATGCACGGATGATGCCGCGTCGGGGTGGGGAGGAGGTGGTGTGGGGGCGGTGTCAGAGAGAAGGGCCCCAAGGAAGGGCCATTTAGGACGGGACCTAAGGGGTGGCGAGAGTCACCAAAGCAATGGGGGAGCCAGTTACCAGGCTTCTTGGAGCCTCGGCCTCCCACGCGTTGATGAGATAACAGGAGTGGGCCTGCCCAGAGCATGTATTTAGTAAATGTGAGTGAGGAGGAATTTGGGGTCAGTGGTTTCTGTGGGTCCTCCTTCCCTGGGGACAGGGGCTGGAGCTTCCTCCTCAGCCTGGGAGCGCCAGGTCCTGGGAGGTCGGGGACTCTGTCCTCCACAGCCTTGTCAGGCCAGAGGTCCCCATGGCTGGGTTCCCTCCCCAACCCCAACAGCCTGGGAGCTCCCCAGGGTTGGGGCTTCAGCTCCTCCCACCCCCCAGGGCACTTTCCGCAGGCAAGAGTTTCCCTGCCCTGGGCCCGCGGCCTGCCGGGCTCCTTCCACTGTGCCCACAGGGCCCCACGGCCCGCTCTGGCTGCGCGTCTGCACTGTGGGTGACATCCCCTCCAAGAAGCTTTGCAGAAAGGGGCTGGTGGAGGCCTCCGTCCTGCACGCCCCCTGGCTCCCCCCACGCACACCTGCACACACGTGTGCCTGTGTTCTATAGCCGTGTGAACACAGAACCTCAGCAATTGCCCATCTTGATCCTTTTCCTGGGCACAGAGATGCCCTCTGAGGCCTCGGGGAGCACAGAACACCCTTTTCCCTCCCCGTTACCCAGCCTCTGAGAGGTCAAAGCCCTGCGAGAGGGCCCTGTGTACACAGCCCCACCGCGGGCCTCTTTTATCCTTGAGGCCTAGATTACAGAGGTGCCCCCAGCCGGGGGCCTGCACACATCTCCTTCCCGCGGGGACCAGCCTGTGCCCACAGTTCCAGGGGCCCTCCCTGCCCAGAGTGTACTCCATCTGCATACGTATCAGTCCACGAGCCTGAGGCCATTAGACTTCAAAGACTATATAAAATGTGTTTAGTGATTGTGTGTTTCTTTTTAATATCAGCAAATTGTATTTTCTGGGAGAGAGAGCCAGAGCCACAGAAGAAACAAAGGAAAAACACCCAGGAAAGAGACTGCAGTTCGAGGGAGGCGAGGGAGGGGGCTGGCTTGAAAGAAAACCCAGGGACATCCAGGGCACCTTGGGGTGGGGGTGCTGGGGCCCCCCCTCTGTCCCCAGAGAGGGCGGGGAAGGATGGAAGCTCCAAGCCTGCAGCAGGGCCTGCACTCCGGGGGTTAAGATTGCAGGCCTTGAAATCAGACAGCCCCCGGCCCTGGTGTCTAGCTGTGCTGGTGACTTCAGATGTCTAAGCTACAATTTCCTCATCTTTGAAATGAGGCTAACGGTGGTGAATAACCTCAGGACTGTTTGGAGGATTCAGAGGGACGGCAGCTGGGAAGAATTTGGGGGGCCATCGGCTGCTTTTGGAGAATGTCAGCTGAGCATGGGATTCTTGGTGGCACCTTGGTTCCCCAGGGCAGGGAGGGACAGCAGACCCTGACACATCTCCAGGGTGGGCTCTTAGGAAGCAGGTCCGGGCCCCAGGTCTTGCATCTTTGGCTCAGCTGAGCCCCAGAAGGCTGTTCAGTTCAACGCCATCTTGACGAGAGCTGGCCCTAGGAGCTGGGGGGTCTTCCCACAGGCCATGCGCGAGGGAAAGGAAGCGGCAGTTTACTGAAGACGGACTGCGTGGACGCTCACTGCGCGCCATCTCCGTGCATCTCCACCTCCGCCCCGAGAGCCAGCCCGGTGGCTCCTGTTTTTCTAGATGAGGTGACCGACACTCAGGGGACTGTCCCCGGAAGGAAAGGAACCCCAACCAACCTGCCCCCACCATCTTTCCCACCGATCCCCTCTTCTCTGCCTTCTCCAAGTCCGGGCCTTCCTTCAAGTGTATTTCAACCTCCCGTTGCCCAGCCCTTCCAAGGCAGTGGGGGGATGTTCAGGCTGGAAGGCAGGAACGCTGAAAGAGCCGCACAAACACCAGGTGGCTCTGCAGTCCCCGCATCAAGGCGACACCTGTCAACGCTCTCTGCACCCAGGCAGCGAGTGATGGCTGATGGCCGGGTGCAGAAGCTCCATCTCTGCTAAGGCTCTTTGTGAGCCCCTCCGTGGCCAGGGAAAAGGGGATTGCCTTTTTAATGCCCCAAAAGGTGGAAGAAAAGGTTTGCTTGGCTTCCATCTGCGTAGGTGTGAGGCTTGATTCTGGGCAGAAAAGAGCAGGAACTCCATGACCGGCTGATATTCAGCTTTATTCGAGGGATGTGGGGAATGTGAAATATAAACACCCCCAGCTGCTTACAGGTGTTTAAGGGGCCAGGCCAGGCACGAGTGGGGGAGGGACTGCATGAGACAGTGGCCAGGCGTCCACTCAGACCAGGAGGCGGGGATTTGTGAGTCAGAACCTGGAGGCCAGGTTAAAGAAATTTTACTTTATCCCACAAAATGATCAAAAACCCTCAAAGGTCTTTGAGCACTTAAGTGGCATTTAAAAAAATTAGAATTTAGGGATTTGTTGTCTAGAATGGTAGGGTAAGGTTGCCAGATTTAGCAAATAAAAGTACAGGATTAATAATTTTTTAGCATTAAGTGTGTCCCACGTAATATTTGATCATGCAATATTTGGGACTTACCCATATTATAAAATTATTTTTTTAATCTGAAATTCAAATCTAATTG
Source organism: Propithecus coquereli (assembly GCF_000956105.1). Taxonomy (NCBI): domain Eukaryota; kingdom Metazoa; phylum Chordata; class Mammalia; order Primates; family Indriidae; genus Propithecus; species Propithecus coquereli. The sequence goes on from NW_012153840.1 coordinate 92,671, forward strand.
GGCAACTTTTTTTTTTGTTGTTTTAATCTGGCAATCCTAACTGGAAAGGAAAAGAAAAAAAAAGAAACAGGAATCAGAATATTGATAATTATGTTTTCTGGTATTTTATTCAGTATTTTTATTAATTTTGTTTTCCAGAATTTACATTAAACAAAAAAGAGACCCACCAATAATGACAGATAAAAAAAAACACACATACACTCTCTCTCTTTCTTTCTCATACACACAGACACACACAAATCATGGATTCTTATATTTAATATTTAGTCATTCAACAAACATGTCTTAAGTATCAATATCTATTATGTACAAAGCATTTTGTTAAGCACTAGAAATAACCTAGAAATGGCTTCAAGAGCATATCCAGAAATAGCCCTGTCTATCTTGGTTTCTCTAGTGCAGCTCCATCTCAGTTTCATTTGTAAAATATGCACACGTTTAGTATTTAGTGTATGTGTACCTACGTGTATATGTCTGTATGTGTACAAATACATTATGCATCATGTAGACCTTTAGGGGTGGCTGGACCAGGTTACCCAGTTCCAAATGCTGGACACTGATATTCTTTTTTTTAATTTTTAATTGTTATGGGCACATAGTAGCTGTATATATTTATAGGCTATGTGTGCTGTTTTGTTACAGGCACGTAATATGAATTAATCAAATCAGGGTAGCTGATGTATCCGTCGCCTCAGGCATTTACCGTTTCTCTGTGTTAGGAACGTTCCAATTCCACTCTTTTAGTTATTCTAAAGTGAACCTTGACTTATTGTTGACTATAGTCCCTTTGTTGTGCTATCAAATGTTGTTCATCCTGTCCATTTATCTAGCGATATTTTCGCACTCATTAACCGATGAGTGTGTCCCCCCTGGGTCCCCCGCTCCCCGCTCCCCTGGGCACTCGGTCACCTGCACCTGTGCCACAGCTTCACGTATGTGGCCTCACTTACTTTCCAGAGAGGCTGTGAACTAGAGAATGAGACAGGCTCGAAGGGGTTATGCGACTGGCTCAAGGTCACGCTGCTAAGAGCTGGAAAGGCCTGGGTGTGAACCAGGCCCTGGGTCTGGTACACGATGGGCACCCAACAAATGCCCGGTGGCCGGCCAGCAGCAGATGAGAGCACTCTGACTCCCAAGGTCATTGTCTTTCTGCGATGTTGCATAACCCCAGGCCGCTGTCTCTCCTTCTTCCTGAAGTCCTCCCTTGAACGCCTCCATCACCCTGTATTTTATCAAGATAACTTATGCATTTTTAAAAAGAGCTGGGCTCCTCCTTGGAGGACACCAGCTGGTGCTGCCCCCTCATCCGGGGCTATAGTTTTGCTACAGCGGGTGTCTGAAGTAGGATTTGGATGTGCGCTCGCAAGCACAGGCTGGATCTGCTATGCAAAGCCCGATGCTTCTGGGGCCCAGAGCAAGATAAAGAAATCCAGGGGAGTGGATCATCCAGGCGAGGGGCTTCTAGCCTCCCAGTTCTTGGGAGAGATGGAGAGGGATGATCCACTTGGAGAGGAGAGTGGGAGACATCCCTGAACAGCCAATTAAACCACTTTTAATGGTTTCGAAGAATATATGTTCAAGTTCCAAACCAATCTCAAGACTTAGTGAAGCAGAGATAACTGGGGCTTTGGCCGTGCAAGATAAACTAGCAAAATCTGAAATGCAGGCAATCCTGTTTTACATTAAGGCAAGTGCAAATCAACATGAATTCAGGTCCTTCTCTCGTTGCTGTGTGATGCGTGGTTACCCGCACGAAAATGCTCCGGCATCCGGGAGACAGCCTGGTGCAGAGAAGATACTGAAGGAATGAATGAATGAACGAATGAACGAATAGCTTGCCCTGAGGCTCTGATCATTACAGCCAGAGGATGGAGCTTAAGCTGATCAGGGGTCCAGTAAGGAAAGTGAATATTTGGGATTAAAGAGGCAAATGTGGACAGTGCTCTGATTGCTCATTGGTTTGTAAAACGCAATATTGAGCAATTAATTTTGTAAATGCTTATTTAACTCATGTAAACTGGGATTATGCCGCAAGGGAGGTTTTCCATATCAGGCCTTTTGATATGCCGCTGTCCGGTCTGCAAGTTGGTTGTCCTTGCTTCAGACACGCGCCCCAAATCCAAACATACCTGCCCTAAGATTACTGGGCACAGGAAGGTGTCCCTCTTGTTCCAGAAACAGCCCAGGATGGGACTCATCTGTGGGTGGAGCCACTTCCCCCAGGAGGAGCTTGTGGTCAAGGCAGCCGCACCTGCAAGAGCCCTCCACCCCCACCACTCCTCCTCCCTCTATCTGCAGATGTAATGACGCCCCTCTTGCCCTAGATCCATTCCGTGTGTTTCCGTGGCTCAGCCCCAGCTGTCAGAGTCCGGCTGCCTCCACGCAAATTCTGACTCCACCACTTCCTTGCTGTGTGGCCCTGGACAGGCTGTTTAACCTTTCTGAGCACCTACCTTCTCATCTGCAAAGTGGGCACAATCATAGTAACCACTCCTAGGTTAATGGAAGGATTAAATGAGGTGAGGCATGGAAAGTGATGCTCTCCACCTGGGCAGCATATTAGGGCTACCTGGAGAGCATGAAGCAATGCCAGGGTCCAGGTCGCATCCTGGACCAGGTAGAACGTCAGGGGAACGGGACTCGGACTTCAGTATCTTTTCGATCTCTGAGCTTGCGCACCGCGATGTCAAGTTCTCAGCAGTGTCTGTTACCTAGCAAGGACTTCATAAACATGAGTTGGTGTTGTCACTCAGAACCTATTTGTTGGAACCCCTGCCAGGCCCGAGGCCCTAGGCCCGGGAGATTTAGGAGTAAAAAAGATAAACGTGGGTCCTGCCCTCCTAGAGTTTCCAGCCCTGATCAGACGGCGTCCAACACGAGCCTGTACACGGTCTGCCACGGACAACCACAAAAGCTCCTATTCCCTCCCAGTGAGGTGCAACCCTCACGCCACATTCGGTCACACTCCGTTAAGACAATTCAGTGTCCCCAAAGGTAACCTGTGTTGTCCCATAGCTGGTACCCCAGCCCCTCCTGGGCTCCCTTAGAATTTCATTAAGAATTCTGAAAAGCTTGCTGTGAATTAACTCCCAGGCCCAATGGCCACCTTGGTTGTAGACGAGTGTGACCACATCTCAGAAGGTTCCAGCATGGAAGAACCTGGCCAATTAGTGACTGTTGCAAAAGATGGGTGATTCGAGGCTACATTGCACTTCTTAGCCTGAGCACTGGGCAGCTGCAGCCAGTGACAGGTTTGGGGCTGAGGGGTGGGGTTTTGCAGTCCAGTTTCGCCGACACCCTTCTTCCTAGCTGCGTAACTGTGGTCACGTTACTGGATATTTCCGAGCCCCATGTTTGTAACCTAAGGAGGATCGTACCTACAGGTCTGAGCTACCACGAAGCGTAAACTCTGCACAAAGACACCAGCACAGCACTTGGCACGCAAAGGGGCTCCGCGAACACCCGATACTGCCAAGCCTGGTGCCCACCTTTCCCCACTGCCCACGTGAGCTCAGACTAGGATTCCAGATTGCTTTGTGTGGCTGGTTTGATGCCCAGGGAGATGCTAATTGACAGGTCTTAGATGTGTTCACAAAGGGGGGTGCAGCAGGGCCTCTCCTTGGCAGCATCGTGTGGGTGGCTGGTTTGAGCAACGGTCAGATCTCTAAGGTGGCCCGGCTGCTTCTGTCTCCAGCCATTCTCTAAATCAGAGTCACCATGACGTTGCACTGGACTCACCCAAGTTGGGCTGCATCGTGGAGGCCTCAGCTCCCACTGAGGGGTGTCGGTGCCTTTATCAGGGGCACAGGCTCTAGAGTCGGACAGAGCTATTTTCATGTCTCGGTTTTACCAATGTCAGCAGGGAAGCTCTGGACAAATTGGTACCCCTCTCTGGGCTTCCTTTTCTACGTCCTCAAAATGTTTCAGATTCCCTGGAGAGTTTCAGAGAAGGTTGTGCCACTGTCCAGCCTCAGCGACCTTCTTTCTTTTATTCAAACATATCAAGCTACTTCCTACCTCAGGACCTTTGCACTTGCTGTTCCCTCTGCCTGGAACTCTCTCTTCCCTGGGTCTCTGTTCACATTTCAAATTTCGGCTTATAGGCCACGTCCTCAGATGGGCCCCAACCACCTGACTGAAAGAGCCTCCCACTCTACTTCCCCCATATCCCACTAGCCTGTGCACTTCTTCCCAGTCCTCATGACAGTCTGAACTGGACTTACTAATTTTTTATTAACTTATTATCTGTGTCCCCAGTGGAGGCTCCTCGAAGGCAGAAACTGTCTTTTTAAGTCCACCACTGTACTCCATGGTCCCTGTCACAAAGTTGGCACAGAGTAGATACTTCTTGAAATAACGAATGAATGAATGATGATATTGACAATATTATTACTACTACTAATAATAATAATATTTATTGAGCTCTTATGTCATGCCAGACCCTGTTCTAGGCTTTTCACATGCATGAACTTATTTCTCACCATCGCCCCATTTATAGTGGAGACCGGGGCACAGGAGGGTTAAGTAACATGTCCAGGGTCACACAGCCAGTCACACGACATGGAGCCAGGATTCAAATTTA
>NW_012153840.1:100651-101997 GCF_000956105.1 Propithecus coquereli
TTCCTCATCTGCACAATGGGAGCTCTGAGACCCGATGTGGATTAGAAGAGATGAGACAGGGAAGCGCGAAGACCATGCTCAGCGCGTACGTCTGCCTGGGTGAAGAGGGACTTGGGTTACGACATCACATCTCTCACAGAAGAACCTGGCCGAGGGCAGAGCCCGGCAGTTTGTGGCCGTCAATATCTGGGGGTTTACCCAGATGTTATCTGGGGCGAGGACAAGAGCCCTCGTGGAGGGAGGTAGTGCATTGGACCCCTGCCCACTGGGCTAGGGGTGGGCATAATTCAGAACCCAGAGAAGGAACAGAAACACCTCCGAAGGACAGCCGAGGCAAAGCCCGTCCAGGGGCCAGTGAGCCTTGGGCAGGATGTGCGGAGACGCGAAGCCTCTTTGGGTGACCGGCGTGGTCCCCGTCTGCTGGGCAGCAAAAACTACGGGGCAGCAGTTCCCGCTGCTGAGTGGGGCTCACCTCTGCTCACCTCCAGGCGGATGGGATGGGACAGAACCCTCGGGTGGCCCGGGGACAAGATGCAGCTTGCAGGGGGCTGGGGCAGGTAGTGGCGGGGGCTGGGGACGTGGGAAGTCGGGCAACCAAGGGCTGCTGGGGCACGCCGTGCGGCAGGATAGGACAGGGGCCAAGGGCACGCACTTTGGAGTCCAACTGGGCTGCAGATCTGGTCCTTCCACGTCCTGGAGCAGGTCACTTCACCGACACAAGTCCCATTTCCACACCTGTGAAGCAGGACGAGACTGAGACCTCACTTCATCTACTTCATCGGGGTGTAAGGGGAGGAAATGGAACAGCACCTGCTGATACACACAGAGCGCTAATGCGCTTTAGTTCTTGTTCTTGCTGGGACCTCAGAGCACTCTGGGTACTAAGACTCCATCCATGGAGGCCCTGAACCGGGGCTTGGAGAAGGATTCTGTGGCCACCTGCAGGTTTTGAAATGCCGCAGGGATTCAACATGTATTTCACTCACCCTCCTTCCTGGGTTCCCTTGGTGAGGCCGGATGCTTTCCCGTCACAAAGAGAGGCCCCTTCCGACAGCCTTCCCTCTGCTCCAAATGGCGCGAGGTGCTTCAGCAGGGACCAGGAGCGGCTGGGGGCCCGCCCTGCCCACTGTCCGCTTCCAGGAAAGGCAGCCAAAGTGCGTCCTTCTGCAGAGGGTCTTTGGCCTGTGCCGGGAGCCCGGAGACCCTACTGTCCCATCACGTCAGGTGTGACCAGGGTCAGTGCCCAGGTCTGTGAGGGATCCTGTCACCCCCGAGGAGACGGGGGTACCCTGCCCAGTAGCGATGCTTTTTCCAGGTGGAGGCAAACGGGACAATCGGATTCTCTC
>NW_012153840.1:102047-119597 GCF_000956105.1 Propithecus coquereli
GGTGAATGAATGAGTGAGTTAGCAGACAAGCACTTAGCGCAATGCCGGGCGCACAGTAAGTGTGCGTATATGACAGCGATGATGAGTGTCTCACTGTCACACTCCTTCCTCCTACCTGCACAACTACTTTGCGTGTCCCCGAGGGTTCCAACGCCCGCCACGCCCTTCCACCCCCGACATCCTGTCTACAGCGCTGTATCGGTGTCTCTGGGATCAAACTACAAAATATACACATATACATTCAAAGGCACCGTTTTATATTTTAAGCAGCTAGAGACCTAAATATTTAAAGGAGCCATATGAATTATTGACTCTTCTCTGCAGCGGGGTCTTTTTCTTTGGTCACTCTCTGGCCTCACAATTGTCCCTTGGCTCCAGCTTCCTATTCTCCCCAAGCCCAGGCTTCTGCCACCCTCACCTCCCCTCTGGAGGGCTGGGCCCTTGAAATGGGGCATCTGGACAGGAGGCAGGGCACGGGGGGAGGAGGCCTGGCTCCCCCACCTCGGGATGGTGCTTGGGCAGCCAAGGCTCTCGCCCACCCAGAACCCGGGGTGGCTCTCAGGACTTTGGGATCTGACTGGTCTGCTTTCCTTGGAGGCTGGTGGGCATGTTCTGGCTGGACATTTGCCAGTTTCAGTTGATTTCAACTCCAGAAACATTTAATGATCACTTACTATACAAAATCGCCATCACCACCACCATCATCACCATTGTTATCATCATCAGAAACTACCATTTGTTGAGAACTTGCTGTGTACGTGAATTAAATGCCAGAACTTCCACTTGCGTATCTTCCCCATGCCTCGCTTTTCTCATCTGTAAGTTGGGTATAACACTAGCTGCCTCTGTAAGATTGGTGTACAGGATGAAATGAGGGAATGTGAAGAGGTTATCTTCCTAACCCTTTGAAGAATCATAGAGATCTGCGTCTTTTATTCATAGATGTCTTTCAAGCACCTAGCGCAGTGCCTGGCCCATGGTGGGTGCTCATTTGGCATTTATAGAACAAATGAATGCATGAAAAATAATGCCCCAAAAAGCGTAGTAACCACTGAATACATGACAGCCACTATTACTATTATCTTATTGAAGCCCCCACCCCCATGCTGTAAGGCAGGCACTGTCGTTTATCTCCATCTTGCTCTCTGGCTCATTGTGCCATACCGGAGCCTGCTACACTGCCTGGAGCATAGTGGGAACTGTCAAAGGGGTGGGTAAATGAACGGGATCTTGCTTGTGATGTCACACTGGGTTGGCCCTAAAAGCAAACTCCACTGAGCTCAGCTTTTAGAGAAGGCTTTGTGGCTGAAGAATATTGTCTGTGGCTAAGGAATACTGGAGGCCAGCCCTGAGGAGTGCATGCAACGTTGACAGGCTGAGCTAATGAGGAAGAGCATTGTGAGTGGAGGGAACGGAATGAGTGGAAGCTAAGAGGAAAGGCTAAGGAAAGGCAGGGTTGGATTAGGGACGAGGGTAGCTCGGTGTGACCGGGGCGTAGGGGCTTCCTGGAGGCACGAGTCGGACACACATTCATCGGGGCGCTGGAGAGGTGGGCTGGGATCAGAATGGAGAGGGCTTTGAGAGCCAAGAAAGGAACTTGTTTGTCTTCTAACAGGACATGGGGAACACTTGCTGGTGTTTAATCAGAGCTGTGCTTGGAAGTGTCACTCTGGCTACGGCAGGAGAGAGACGAGGAAAGTGGTTGGATATTCGCACACTCTGCACACAGGGCGTGCGGTGACCTTGGGCAGCGCAGCGAACAGAAGGAGGAGAGATCAAACGCAGGAGAAGCATTTGCGATTGCACTGGGTGGCTGACGGCTACGAGGGGGCAAAGGCAAGAGAGAGACCTCCCTGCTGCCCCCCGAGCCAGGCGCCTCGGCCCTCCACCATCAGGGTTACAGAAGGAACGGGAGTCTCGGAAACCACAGAGGTCACCTCTAGCCTGGCCTCACCACTGGCTGCTGCCAGGTGATGATTCATTACAAACAAAAAAGGGAGGACGGAGACGCCGGCGATGAGGACCTCACCCGGACCAGGGAAAGAATTCCAAATAAATGGGTCCTTTGATCATTGGGCCGATTTCCGCAAAGGCTTGTTAGCTCCAAGAAGATCAAATGGGGAAGATAATGAGCAATTTTCAGGTAGTAGGTGCAGCGTGCAAGGTGACAGCCCAATTTAGTCAGATTCTTAATCAAGTCGGAATCCCTGACTCGACGCTCTTTGCGGAGTCTATTACTCCATTACACTGAGTGCTTTGCTGTCTGCGGTCCCCAGATTTCCAGTCGTTAGAGGTATTTATCTCCATGCGATTTAATTAAAGTCTAGTGTTTAATGACACAACGTGCGCTAATTATTTCTTGTTGGTTGTTGAGGGTGTTTTTTTCCCTCTCCCCTCTTGCAACAAAGCAACAATCTCATTATGTCATCTGACACAGAAAAGGGGAGGACAGGGCCGGGTTGGGCTGGGGGGACATGGTGACAGATCGGATGTCCAGGCTTCCGAGAAAAGCTGGAAGACCATTTGTCCCTTGGATTCTCGATGCAGGGCAGCGCGTCCACCTCTTCGAGGATGAGCCGCCTCTCTCTAGCCCGACCGCACGGAAAGGGCTGGGCACCTGGAACAGACTCGTTAGATGTCGGTCTGCAGTATTATTACTGTTGTTGTCGTGCCGCACACTGACGTCAGCTGGGCTACCCGCATGCAGGGAGGACGGAGCCACACGTAAGTGTAGCACTTCACAGATGAATCCTAGTCCGTTGCCGGGATCCTTGGTGGTTTCAGGCTGAGCCCTCAGCAATGCAGAACACTTATTAAGGAGAAAGCCCAGATCAGAGAGCAGTTTGGTCCCACCCCGGAGCACCAAGCCCGGGATAACTGACCCCCCGTGAGGACGGGGTACACTCACAGTGTCCAGGGAATGAATGGAGACAGCCTGGGCTTTGTGGTCACACGGCCCCCATTGTCAGCCTTGCCACCTTGGGAGAATCGTTCCCTCTCTCTGAGCCTCAGCTTCCTCATCTGCACAATGGGAGCTCTGAGACCCGATGTGGATTAGAAGAGATGAGACAGGGAAGCGCCAAGACCATGCTCAGCGCGTACATCTTGGTATTCTGGGTACCAAGACTCCATCCGTGGAGGCCCTGAACCGGGGCTTGGAGAAGGATTCTGTGGCCACCTGCAGGTTTTGAAATGCCACAGGGATTCAACATGTATTTCACTCACCCTCCTTCCTGGGTTCCCTTGGTGAGGCCGGATGCTTTCCCGTCACAAAGAGAGGCCCCTTCCGACAGCCTTCCCTCTGCTCCAAATGGCGCGAGGTGCTTCAGCAGGGACCAGGAGCGGCTGGGGGCCCGCCCTGCCCACTGTCCGCTTCCAGGAAAGGCAGCCAAAGTGCGTCCTTCTGCAGAGGGTCTTTGGCCTGTGCCGGGAGCCCGGAGACCCTACTGTCCCATCACGTCAGGTGCGACCAGGGTCTGAGCCCAGGTCCGTGAGGGATCCTGTCACCCCCGAGGAGACGGGGGTACCCTGCCCAGTAGCGATGCTTTTTCCAGGTGGAGGCAAACGGGACAATCGGATTCTCTCTCGCAGGAGGTCTCAGTGCTGGAGGTCCTGGGGGAGGTGTCACCCTAGCTCTTTCTGGACTGTTGCTGAGCATTTTTTCCTGTTCTTCGTGAACCCAGGAAATTCTGGAACCCAACGTGATCGCATGGTCGCACCGGCTCCTGCCCTTTCTGCCCTTGTGGCGACTCCAGCCCCAGCACCAAAGGCAACGTGGACGGGACTCATCCTTGTGGCCTGGGGAAGCCCCCGTGGAGTGCCAGGCGCTGAGCGCGAGGCCAGCCCTGACCTCTGAGAAGCTCCTGCCCCGTGGAGACGGACGTCAGCGCAGGTTGCTCAGTGTCATGCGACAAATGCTGAAATAAAAGCAGGTGCAGAGGGGAGAGGCGGGGCGGAGGGTGGGCTCCCTGGGCGGTCAGAGAACGTTCCACGGGAAGGCGATGTTGGAACTGGGTCCATGAGAGAAAGAGAGGCATCCTGGGCTGGGGAGCCCCGTGGGTAAAGGTGCAGAGAGGAGAGGGAGCTGCGCCCCAGGATGGCAGAGAAGGTGGGGAATGGGGGGCAGTAGAACCCGAGGGAAAGATGAGAGTAGATTACAACATCCTTGCCGACACCTTCGCGCTGCCTTCTCTAGACAATGCCTCCATGCTAGAAACTTCAGGAAGACCCAGCTGGGTCTTGGGAAACCTGAAGGGGTCGACCTCCTAGGCTGACCCAACCTGACCCGGATTCACTGCCCCTCCTCCCAGAGCCCAGCCCTTGGCTCAGGTCCACCACGACGGAGACAAAACGATGGAGACCAAATCGCCAAGTGCCCAGGGACTCCCGAAGCAGGACTCCCCTTCCCTGCTGCGGGAGAGAGTTGGAAAATCTCCCAGCAACCACTAACGAAAAAGTGCGGAAAACAGAGGCCTTCGGGTCCGAGGGGCTCGGGGACTCAAAGGCAGCAGCTTGAAAGGTTTTATGGGAGTTTCTTCAAGGAAACAGATATCCTCACTGACACTAGCCAACGCATTTTCTCCAGTAACAAGCTTCTTTATTCAACCAAACAAAGGCAGCCTCGCACACAGAGGAGTGAGGAGAGCTGTCAGATGTGTTCTGGGGAGAAATGAAAGAGCTTTTGCAGAAGCTGACACACATAAAAGCTGAAGGTCAAGGCAGGGCCCCTTCTGGCCGTCCCGCAGAGCCCAGGACGTTCGGGATGGCCTCCCGCCCACGTTACCGCTCTCGGCTGTGGGAGGCGCTGGCCCCCAGAATTTGCCTGGGCTCCCCTAGAGCCTCAGAGTCCCCTTCCCCACCGTCCACGTGGCCCCACAGTTCAGGCTTCCTTCTCTGAGTAATGAAATGGGAACGTTTCCCTCCCAAACTCGAGTCTTCCCAGGCTGGGTGGGAGGGCAGAGAAACAACGCTACCCCACCTCGGGGACCTGTCATGGACTCAGCCAACCTGAAGGGTCATCCGGAGACCCAGACAGCTTTGTGCTTCTCACTGTTCTCTGCATTCCCGGCTCCCACACTCCGCCTCCTTCCCATCCATCCTCTTGGTACTGGACCACCCGGGAGAACCGTGAGGCTGGTTCCGAGACATTTCACCTGGTCTCAAGGCGCACCCACACGGTAAACAGAACAATGAAAATGACAACCACCACCATCTGTGGAGGCCTCCATGGTTTACAAACGCTTCATGTCCCTCCCACCATTTGTCCCTATAATAAACTCAGAAAAAGGATAAAGGAATGATTTTTCTCCCTCCCATTTTACAGATGAGAGAATGGAGCCTCAGGTGATTATATAACTTGCCCAGGGACACACCAGCTGGGGCTCCAACCCAGCTCTGACCTGTTCCAAATCTCCGACTGTTGCAACCCCATGAACACAAGGCTGGGGCTTCTCTGCCAGAGTCTAATATTGGGGAGAAAGTCTAGCCTGAGCAGTCAAAGAAGGAGAGAGTTCACTTAAGGCCCCACCTTCTGCCTGCTCCCTGCTTATCTCAGTGTGACCTTGAATGTTTGCGTGTGTGACGCCGGCGTCCTCTGACGCCTTTTCATCACGGCTTCCACAAATACCGACTCAATGCAGTAATCCAAAAATTTGTTTAAAAAGATTCCTCCTACCACTCTCCCAAGCTAGGCATGGGCTCTTGAATTAGAGAGACCCAAGTATAAACTTTGGTCCCTCCTCTCACTAACTGTGTGACCTTGGGAAAGTCTCTTAACTTTTCGGAGCCTCAGATTCCCACTGTAAAATGGAGACAAACCTGTCTACTACAACATGTCATCTCGCAGTGTGACGTCTCCACAGGATAATGTATGTGGAGTTCTTAGCACAGGGCCCAGCACATAGTAAATGCTCAATAAACGGTAGCTATTGTCGATAAAGTGATGGCATTGGTGAATTCTTGCTCCAAAACAAAATCTCCGTGGCACACGACAACAGCACTGAACTCCTTCCTGTTGGCTGCAGATGGCTGATCTTGGCTGGGATCCACGGGGATGTGCTGCTCCCGGAGGGCCCAGACGAATGCATGGAAAGAGCACAGGCTGAATTGCACAAGCGCAAGTTTAGTCTCTGCTCGCGACACATCCGCTACCTTTCCACTGGCCAGAGCAAGACACAGGGCTGGGCCCCAGCTCAAGAGGTGAAGATTGGCGGCCCGGCCACGGCGGGAGGCACCGCAAAGCCGCGTGCTCGAGAGTGTGGGTGTCTAATCCCGCCGTACGTGCCGGGAAGTGAAGAGGCGGACCCACGATCCAATCTCCTACCAGGAACAACTAGGGTGGACTTACTTTAATTTAACTTATTTATTTACCTAAACACCAGAGTTTGGTGCCGATTACTTTTATTTTTCATCCACTCACAGAAGTACAGAATCAGGACTGGGACTAAGCGGCACCGGTGTCTTTACTTTCTTCGTCACAGCGATTTCTCCTAGTGGATCGCGTGTCTTCTCAGACCCAGTCAAGTGGGCTCCTCGCCTGCACATACGACCTGCTGGGCGGGTCTGTGCACACTGTGTGTGCATGAATGCATTGTGTGTGCATGCGTGGAGGCCTTTTGGAGACCAAATAGCCGAGATAAGAAGGCCACGGGGAACCGAGCCCTGTTATGCTAGAGGAGCAATGGAAATTCACAAAAACTGTTGGTGGGTGTATGAACTCGGTTCCATCACTTTGGAACGCAGCCTGGAATTGAATAATAAAAATACACATATCCTATGATTCAAGGGAAACTGTTAGACATATGACCAAAGTACATGGTGCAGAATATTCATAGCGACATTGTGTATCACAACCCAAACCCTGGCATATCCCAAACGTCCACCAACAACAGGATGGACATGTAAATCGTACTATGTTCATACCGTGCAATATCATGCAATTAAAAACATGAAATATAGCTACAAGGAATGACACGAATCTTATAAACAAAACATGAATTAGAAGAAGTGAAGCACGGAAGAGTATTACAGTGTGACTCCATTTACAGAAAGCAAAACGAAACTACGCAGGTAATAAAACCATTTTTATTTATTTATATATTTATTTATTTTGAGACAGAGTCTCACTCTGGTGCTCAGGCTAGAGTGCCGCAGCGTCAGCCTAGCTCACAGCAACCTCAAACTCCTGGCCTCAAGCGATCCTCCTGCCTCAGCCTCCCGAGTAGCTGGGACTACAGGCATGCGCCACCATGCCCGGCTAATTTCTTCTATATATTTTTAGTTGTTCAGCTAATTTCTTTCTTTTTTTTTTTTTTTTAGTAGAGATGGGGTCTCACTCTTGCTCAGGCTGATCTCGAACTCCTGAGCTCAAGCAATCCTCTCGCCTCAGCCTCCCAGAGAAGGCACACGCAGGGTCTTCAGGAGATGACAAAGTTCCATCTCCTGGCCTGGAAGGGGCTATGTGGGACTCACTTTAGAGCTGTTTGTGGAGCTGTGCTTTTATATTTTATACATCATTCTGTATGTAATTTTTCACAATACAAATGTGTTTTCTTAAGGACAGCTAGAGGAAGTGGGGGTATTTAGTTCAGAGAAGAAAAAACATGGGGTGAATGTAAAACATTTCTGGTGATATTTGAAAAGCTGGGATATGGAAGAACATTTGCCACCTTTCTGTGTAGTCCCAAGGGAAGAAAAAAGTCAGGACCAAAAGACAGATGCATCAGAGGGACAGGTTTGGCTCGATACAAGGAAGAATTTCCAATAACCAGAAATGTTCAAAGATGGAGTGCCCTTTTTGGGGGGGAGGAGATAAGTTCCTTTTTATTTAATTAAAGGACTCGAAAGCACACTGACGGAGACCTTGGCAAGGATCTTGGAGGATGAGTCAATGTCAGAGAGGCCTGGGGGCCTGAGGCCTTGAGGTTGGCCAACCCCAAGATGTGAGGGCGGTGTGGATGAGTGGGGCTTTTGGAGCCAGCCAGACCTGCGTCTGACATCCCAGTTCTACCACTAATTAGCTAAGCGACCTTGGGTGAGGTACCTGACCTCTCTGAGCTTCTCTTTCCCCAGTTGAAAATGGCACTGCATATCAATTATCTCATACACAGCCTGGCACTTAATAAGCCCTCAATAAATGATGGTCATTAATAAAAAAAAAAGTTTCTTCCAATCTTGAGATTCTAAGATTCTCTGCACCTGTAAGTGTACGTGTGGAGTTAGTCATGTTTTTGTTGCAATAAAGCTGCATGCCTGTGCTCCTGGGTCTGTGGCCAGCTGCAACTGGAGGATGGGGCTCTAGACTCCAGGCTCCTGCTGTGGGTTAGGTTAGGTCTGTGCCATGTGTCTCTCATGCCAAGAGTAAGCAACCTGGGGCATGCCCTGCTCACGTCAGAGGACAGAAATTTTGCAAAGGACAAGTAGAAATGCAAACTGCTTCTCTGTCACTTCCCACCTGCCATTGGCCAGAGCAAGTCACAGGGCCACAGCTGAGGTCAATAGTGCAGGAATCTGTGCAATGCCCACCTACTCTCCTATAAAGTCATGTGGCAAAGGGAAGGCAGGTCAGCGAGAACATAGAACAGTAATCGTGTCTGTCTCACGCATGCATGTGGAATGTTTAAGAGAGACTTTGTTCAATATGGAAGAATTTCTTTTTAAAAAAATCTGGAGGAATCATGAAGCTATAAAATATAAGGTTTAAGAAACTCAGCCTAACAGTTAACAGTGAAAATGTAATTTTTCCATTTTATTGGCTTATATAATAAAAAATCATTGCATAGCTGATTAGTTTTAATGTGCCATGGTATGTCATTGAGGAGGTAAATTCAGAGCTCTGTGGGCTTTCTTCTTAATTCTTTCTTGCTTGTTGTCCAAAAATCCCCGAGACTCACCTGTTCCCTAGCTAGAACTTGTTTTTACCTCCCACTGCCCTTTGAGCATTCTAGGATCCCTTTGCAAGTTGGCATTTCTTTTTTTTTGTTTTTGAGACAGAGTCTCACTGTGTTGCTTGAGCTAGAGCGCCGTGGCATCATCCTAGCTCACAGCAACCTCAAACTCCTGGGCTCAAGCCATCCTTCTGCCTCAGCCTCCCGAGTAGCTGGGACTAAAGGCATACGCCACCATGCCCGGCTAATTTTTCTATATATTTTTAGTTGTCCAGCTAATTTCTTTATATTTTTCTTTTAGTAGAGACAGGGTCTCGTTCTTGCTCAGGCTGGTTTCGAACTCCTGAGCTCAAACAATCCGCCCGTCTTGGCCTCCCAGAGTGCTAGGATTACAGGCGTGAGCCACCGCGCCCGGCCCAAGTTGGTATTTCTGTGTTAAGGATCAGTTGTGTCTCTTTGTCAAGCAGAGGTGTTTGGAGGGGAGGCTGCAGGAATCTGGGCATAGGTAGGAGCGGAAGCCAGGTGTGACCAAGCAGAATACAGCCCTGTTCTCTCTGGAAGAATTTTCACCGGCTCAGCCAGGCCCTGGCCCGCCGGGAGCCCCCTCCCTTTGTTCGCACACCCTCCGTGGCTGGTAGCTCCGGCACAGAGGACGGCGGCTGGGCATGCATCTCTCTTGCTATTCTGTGTCCTCTCTGAATGACCTCCAGATGTGCCCAGGAGAGGAACAGATTGCACGCTGTGGTTCCTGAGAAGGACGGGTGGGCTCGTCTCCTCCACTGGCGGCTGGGGCTTTGGGGATAAGGAGGAAGCCCTGTAGGTGGAGCAGGAAAGAGAGAAGCCAAAGCCTGCAGCCTTGCGCAGATAAGACGACGCTCCGTGGGAGGGATGCAGGGAACCCGGAATAGAATTGGTGGGGAGCGGATCAGCAACCGGATCTGCCACCAACTTTCCATGGGAACTGCGGAAAGTCACTTTGCCTCTCTATGCTTCATCCCCAAATAGGGTCGAATCTGAGGATGCCAAAAGTCCCTTCCAGAAAGGCACACAGTGCGGGGGTTAGGAGGGAAGATTCAAGGGGTGACATCCAGAGTTTGAACGCAGTCCCTACTGCTGACCACTGCGTGGCCCTGGGCAAGTCACTTCGGTGCTCCGTGCCTCGGTTTCCTCAGCAGAAAAGTAATCACACCAACACTTGGGGTTGTTGCAAGGAGGAAAGAAGTCAACACGCCTGGAGCATTGGGAACAGTCCCTGGCACAGAATAAAATCTCCCTCCGTGTTGGCTACCATTGTTATTATTCCAGCTTAAGATGCTAAACCACTTTGCTCCTTTTTTAAACGTGATGTGTCTGTTCGGGCGGTGAGGGCTCTGTGGTTGACCACGTGAGCGTGTGCTATATGGGTCGGGGGGCACAATCTATGCGGAGAGGCCGAGCGCTGTGCAAACTGGCCGGGATTCAAGGGCCGAGGGACCGCCCCTCCCAGCAAGAAAGGCCGAGAATGGAGTATTTATGGGAGCAGAGGTAGAGCGGTTGCTGAGAAGGATTCCCCGGGCGCCGGCTCGGCCCTCAAAGTCAAAAACTCTGGGGCGAGACTCCAGCTGAGCTTTGGGATGATTAAATGGAAAGCGAGAACTGGTCGGTCTTCGCTCACCGGGCGGAGGGGTGCGCGTCGTTGCCCAGCCTCCGAGATCAGACCCAGGTCTGAGCTTTCGTCTCAGCTCACTGCACCCCTGTGCCGCCTTAAATAAGACACGAAGGTCATATTCGGGTTCTCAGAGACCTCGTATCTGGGGGAAATGTAGAGAGAAGCTCGAGGGGGGTTCCAGGGAAGTTAACAACAACACAGTGTGTCTTGAAAACGTGAGCCTCAGTTTCCCACCTCATAATAAAGGGACGGGATGAGAGCGTTGTTAACGACAATCACCACTTACTGAACACGTGGATATCATGCCAGGCTCTGACCCCAAAGCCACAGTGCTCTGACATCTGATGACCTAAGAAAAAAATGGAAAAAGCGAAGTTCATTCGACCGATCACCTTCTGCCTCCATGATCCTGGACATCCTGTCTGATTTTTATTTCCTGAGCTGCACAGCGACATGTCACTCCTGGAGCAAAGTCACAGCCCGCAGAACAAAGCCATGTGGGGACCAGACATCGTGATTCAAGGTCATGAGACCCATTGCCCCATCTTGGAGGGTTGGGGACAGCTTCCATCTGACCAGGGAAAGCCGTGTTTGCGGGCTGTGGTCTGGGCAGCTACACGACGCCTTGGTCTGGGGCTCATCTTCTTAGACATGACCCGGGGCTAACGCAGGGTGGGATGGGTAATGCTGCAGCGACGATAACCCCAGCTTCGGTGGCCTGCATCTACAAAGGTTTGTTTCTTTCTCTGCTGCACGTCCGCTGTGACGGGGGCTCCGGGCTGTCTCGTGTTCAGAGCAGGACCCGGGCCGACGGGGCTGCCGAGTCTCCGGGTACTGGCGCGGCAGCAGAGGGAGGGGGGTTCCGGAGGGTCTCACACCAGCCAGTGAGGGCTGCGGCCCAAAGGTGACACACGTCACTCCCCCGACAACTCAAGGGCCCGGCAACCACAAGGGGCCGGGAAAACGCAAACGCTTCTGCGTCCAGAAGATGAGAATAGGAAATGTTTGACGGGCAGCGACAGTGACCGCACATTCCCCTCTGCGCCCCACAGGGCTTTGCCTCTGCCCCAGCCCGCCCAGCTTGGCTCCCCCAGGACCCGTCCTCCCTGTCCCTGCCCTGAGCGGCATCATGTGTGTGTGTACATGCGTGCGTGCGTGCGTGAGTGTGTGTGTGTGTGTGTGAGAGAGAGAGTGGAGGGGGGAGGATGCAATCCTCAGCTCTTCCCTCAAGAAACAAATGGGTCCCTGACATCTGCAGCCCATTACCAAGGTAATTCGGTCTCTGTAGTCTTTCTCATTACATGCAAACCAATGTTATTATTATTGTTTATCATTTATATGACACGGCGAGTATGTGCTGTTCTCATTTCTGCTTCAGGTGGGCCCTGCTGGGCTCGAGGTGGCCACACTCCCTTCCTCCATTCTTACCTCCTGCCCTCGCCTCCTTCCCGCCGCCCCACGGCTGTTTGCCTCCCTGCCTGCCCTCCACACCCCCTGTCCCTAGAATAGCTTCCCAGGGAGCCTCTCCTCTCTGCGAAGACAGAAAAGGGGGAAAGCCAGCTCGCCTGCTGTTTGCACAGCCCTGTGTCAGGTTATGCAGCTGTGTGTTCTCCCGCAAGTGGAGACTTTGACGCACACGGCGCAGGTGAGGAAACGGAGCTCAGGGAGGAGAGTGACTTGCAGGGCATCCCATACATAGCGCACGGGTCACACGCGGTAGAAGAGAAAGCTCAGAAATGACGCAGCTCCCCTGCAGGCGTACCTGATCGGCGGCCAGGACCCTGGTGCTGAGCGGGGCTCCTGGAAGGAGCCCTGGCATTGGAGACAGGCCCGAGTCCGGGGACGGACGCTGCACCTGTGTGAACCTGAGAGCTACTTCGCCTTCCCAAGCCCGCGTTTCCTCGGCTGTGCGGACCGGGGAATGGGGCCGCAGTTCCTGCCTGCTAGGATAAACGAGACAGTAAGGCTCACACAAATAATAACGTTAACATTTCTGCTGTGAGTATGGCAAGGGAAAGGGTTAGGTGGCTACTTCTTTGGAACTTCAGCAGCTCGGCATACGTTTGTCTCAAGGGGGTCAGATGTCCCTAAAAACCCAGCAACTCAATTTGCGGAAGGTCATGAGCGAACAGGTCGATGGCCTCATGCTCAGGCTGCCCTTGGATCCACAGAATGGCGTCGTCTGCAATCCCGGCCATTCATGCAACGACCTGATCGAACGCCCGCTCTGCCCCCGCGCCGCTTACAACCCAGGAAACACAGGCCGACCTCCTCGGGCTCGTGGCCCGGTTGGGGAACAGACAACCAACGAGAGGGACATAATCACCGCAATTTCCCATAGAGACGCGGGTCCTGAAGGCCAACAGGCCGCTGCGACAGGGCGTGGCCGCCTGTTCTCACCGACCCTCTTCCATCCTGTGCTCAGTGCCGGCCCCTCTGCGGAGCCCACTTTGCGCTGCCGACCGTTGCCAAGGCTCCGCCAGGAAGTCACCTCCCCAGGAAAGCCCCTCTCGATGCCCCAGCCAGAGGCACACCGCCCACCTCGAGCTTCCCCTTCCCCTCCAGCTTTGGAGCTGCCTGTTTAAAATGCTCCTGACACCTCCGGTGAGCAGGTGTTGTCTCCATCTTGCAGGTGAGGAGGAAGCTGAGACTCGGGAGGGACGCGCATCTGATTTGGACTCGCGCTGGTCTCGCTCCGGAGCCTGTGCTCTTTCCCCTGTGTGCTTGGTCTCTCTCTTCCTCCTGCTTCAGTTACTCGTGGGCACGTCCTGACTCCCTCTCGTGCGGGAAGACTCGGGGTGTGATTTTCTCTGCGTGGCCACTAGACTGTGTGTGAGCTCCTGGGGTGGGGCTCACCACCGCATCTCCCTCGCTGAGAGCAGCGCCTGGTGTCTACTGAGTGCTCAGTAAATACGGAAGGGTGAGCGAGTGAGCGAGTGCATGGTGGTGCCCCGGGGGCCTGGCACGTAGGAAGCCCCCAGTAACCGTGTGTGGAGGGAAATGAAGGAGGGAGAAAGGCTCCCCTCTCCGGAAGCCCCAAGTCGAGCCCGGCAATGCGGCAGCCGGTAATAACCCGTCTTATTTTCCCTAAATTCCTCCAGGGAGCCAGTTCTTCTCCGAGGCATCCCGGAGGATGGCTCTCGCTGGGACTGTCCCTGTGATCTCCCCCTTCCTGCCTGCCTGGAAACTGAAGCTCCCTCCCCAGGGTCTGAACTGTCCCTGGTCATTAATTAAGATGATTTAGAACTTGGCGAGGGCCCAGAAAGTTCATGCTAATGAGGAGGTCAGCCGACAGGCAGCCCAGGACACAGCAGAGGGTCCCAGGGACGTCCTCGCCCACGTCTGTGTGTCCTGCCTTAGCCTCAGCCTCTCCAGCCGGATACCAGGACTGGGTTTGTCTATTTCCTCCCCTTTCCGAAGGGCTGCTCTGTGGCTCCCCAGAGACACGATCAGTTTTATGGACTGGATGTCTGTGTCCTTCCCAGTGCGTAGTAGGGTGAAGCCCCAACCCCCGATGTGATGCTCTCTGGAGGTGGGGCCTTTGGGAGGTATTTAGGGTTAGGTGAGGTCATGGGGGTGGGGTCCTAATGATGGGATTAGCGCCCCTATAAGAAGAGACCAAGAGCTTGTTCTCCTCTCTCTCTCTTTCTGCCACGTGAGGACACAGGGGTGAGGCAGCCACTTGTCAGCCAAGAAAGGGGCTCACCAGGAACTAAGCGGCCGGCACCTTGATCTTAGACTTCCAGCCTCCAGAACTGTGAGAAATAAATGTCTATTGTTTAGGCCCCCAGACTACAGTATTTTGTTCTAGCAGCCCGAGCACCAAAACAGTCAAGCCCAAGAGGGACAGAGTCTGCTCCCACCCTGTAAGCCTCGGCCTTGACTCGCTGACTGTCGCCATGTGCCAGCTGCCTGGTGCGTGCCAGACCCTGGTTCTACCAACAAACAGACCCGGTGCTTGACTTTAAAGCAGGCACAGTCCATGTAGGAGACAGACACACTGTCAGTTATAATAAAACCTTGTGTCCATAATCATGCACTGCAGTCTAGGAAGGTTCTAGAGCAGTACTGAGGAGGTCAGCGGGGCCCTACTCAGCCCAGGGGCAATCCGGGAGGTCTTCTGTGAGGAGGTGACTTTGGAGCTGGAACTTGGTGGTTGTGTTGCTTGGAGATCCTGTCTTGACCTTTGATATTAATATTAAAGTAATATTAACCATTATCCCCTAAGCTGATCTCTCTCCCAATGTGCAAAATGACCTCTTTTCCCACCGACGGGCATTGTTTTCTCTGTGGATAATCCTGCCAGGGGAGAACCCACTTCTCGGGACCCTCCCCAATGGCCAGGCCATGTCTATGTCTCTAGAGGGCTGTAGGGTGCTAGGAATTCTCCCCTGCCTGGGTGACAGGCACCGGCTGAAGAGCAGTGGAGACATCGGGGCTGCACTGCAGACTAGAAACCTGCGTTCCCCGGGAAAAGCCCGATTGTCGGCCGCCACAAAGAGATTTTAGCAAGTGCTGCCCGAGGACGGGGACCAGTGACGTCTGCTGCTGTCTGCACTTCCAGTACCGGAGGATGGGCCTGTTTGAGAGGGATCGGGACACCGTCCCCATCTTCAGCGCCATCGACATCACCACTGTCACCATTGTCATTACAAACGCTCGCCCGTCATCATCACCTGTTCCATTATGGCCACCCCCACCCACATCACCATCACCACCTTTATTCCACCGCTACGATCACCGCTGTTGCCAGGATTCCCCATCGTTGCCAACACCTCCATTGTCCCTTTGGGTATCACGACCACAGCCAGTGTGACAACTCATCCCAGCGTCACCGGCACCAAAACTCCTTCACCGAAACACCAACCATCGCCCGTCTCCACTCTTTAACCCAAAGTCTAACACGCTGTGCCAACCTGGTGGAAACCTTCCAGGTCGATTCATTTGCACTGTGCACCTGGCCTCTGGGACCAGGGAACCCCGGGTGACATCCCTGCTGATCTGCTGTCTCACCTGGGACACGTAGACCCGGCCATGGCCCTTGGAGGAACTGGGCTTGGAGAGGTGGGGATGACCATGGGACATCAGTACAGCCAAGTTGCCGGTGGCTCCTCCACCCGGAATGCCACCCTCGACCCTTGACCTTTAGGCGCCTCTCAGCACATGGAGGGGTGGGCTCCAGGGCCTGCCAGTCTCCGAAAGCCCTTCCCCCATCCCCACACCACTCCTGCACTGGTCCCAGCATCCGTTTTCCGTGTTCCTCTCCCCGTCCAGACCACCAGCCTCTCCAGGGCAGGTCTGTGGCTTTTTCATTTGCTTTCCCTGCCGGAAACTCCGCGCCGGGGCCTCCGCAGCCGTCGGGGGATGCCTGTTGGCCTGGGACGCTGGAACGGGAAACACATTTCTCATCAGACGCACGCGGGTCCGGCTGGGCGCCGGTGCCTCCTTCCTGGAGAAACGTCTTGCCCCGCAGAAGCTCCCGCCTGGCAGGGCTGCGCAGCGGGTGGGCCAATGTCAGCGTCAGAAGCGAGGTCACTCAGCAGCCCCTGCAGCCCGCCTGAGCCTCCCACGCACTCCTTGTTCAATGAGATGCTGTGTTCAAATGTTTCCCGGGGAATTGCTGTGGATTCTTTCCTTTCTCCTTTTTTCTCCTCTCTTTCTGTCTGGCTTAGGGGAAGAGTTGCAGCTGCTACGGCGGCAGGCTGGAGACTGAGATCAGGGTTTGCCACTATCCTGTCACCCAAAGCCACCAAGGCAGAGCCTGGCACTCTCCTCTGGGAACCCAGGGAGCACAGCTGCTGCGCGCGGTGATTCTCCCAGACTCCACGTTCTCCTCTGCTCTCAGCGCCCCCTCCCCCTGCCAAGGCTGTGCCCGGGCCATTCCCTACCCCGGAGGCCTCATCCCTCCAGGAAGCCCGCCAGGGTTACCTACCACCCGCCAATGCAACCGAAGGCCACCTCTTAAGCTCCACCGGGGCAGGTAGTATGTCTTGCTCACGGTTCTTTCAATCAAGTGAACACCTACTGGGTGTCAGACCCTGGAGCTATGACAGTAAACAAGACAGGCTTGGTCACTGTCCTCAAGGAGCTTCTGCCTAATTGGAGCGAAAGGGTGGGGGAAATGCACACACAATAAACAGGAAACAACCATGAGTGATGCTGATGGTTATGAAGAAAACAAAAAGGACGCGGGGACAGGGACTACAGGAGAGGGAAGGCACCTCCTTGACAGGGACAGGCCAGGGAGGTCCTGAAGGTGGTGACGTTTGATCTGAAACCTGAAGGGTGAAGAGGAGCCCGGCACGGGAACCCTGGGGTGGGGGACGATTTGGGGCAGTGGCCTGAAGTCCCCTGTGGAGAGTGAGGAGGAGGAGGGGACCCGGGGCACGAGGGTGTGGGGATGGCAGGGTCCGATCGCGCTCTGCAAGGATCTTGCTTATGCGTCATGGGCGACTCGGATGGCTTGGAGGTGCCGTCGGCAGAGTCCGAAACAAGGCCTGTTTTATGCCCAGTGCCCACACCCAGCGCACCGTAGGCGCTCGGAGATACCTGCTGAATGGATGCGGACGAGGCCTTGCTGGTTTTTCGTAACTTTCCGCCTGCTCCATGTTGGCTCTTCTTGTCTACCAGGATGTGGGTTTCAATGCTTGCTACGTGCCAGGCCTGTCCCTTCGCTGGCGACCCAGTGAGATCCGGGCCCTCCGAGTACCTAGAGTGTGCGCTGGTCCATGCGCCGTGGGGCCCTCGGCCGGCCTCTCCCCTCCCGCACTGTTTCTCCACCCCCGAAACTCGACCTTGGTCCCTCTGCTTCTGCCTGTGCAGGAGCCTGACCCCTCACAACTGCAGAGTCAAACAGGCGCGAAACTTCTCTGCACAAACTGTGGTTACGGTCACAGGCGCCCATGACATCTGATTTAAACAAGAATGGGCAGCACGCGGCCGGGCGCGGTGGCTCACGCCTGTAATCCTAGCTCTCTGGGAGGCCGAGGCGGGCGGATTGTTTGAGCTCAGGAGTTC
>NW_012153840.1:120475-193219 GCF_000956105.1 Propithecus coquereli
TCTTTACCGAATTACCAACTCCCAGCATCTCCCATTAACGAGCGATTCCTCGCCCGGCAGACGCGTTAACAAGACGCTTCTGAACCCCCCTCCGTGGTTCGGTTGGTGCTGCCCATGGGGGAGGCATAAAAGCTAACCTCGGGGTCGGGGGGCCACATTCTTAATTACTGAGGGAGGGAGGAGGGAGGCTGAGGACGGCTTTCTCCATCCTGTGCGGATCTTTAATGAACCTTTTAACATGCTTAAAAAAAATAAATGATGAGAAAATTTTTAAAAAGCCCTTTTTCAAAATTTTGGCAGGTTTGATTAGTGGTTTTGAAAGCCCCAAGCAGCCACTTAATTGGCGAGCCCCCTTGACAGCTGGTGTGTGTGGGCAGGAAGGCGGCGGCCACGCTGGCCTTTTTGTCTTCTGTGTGCCTGTTCCAAGATGGCCCTCGGGCCCCGGACTCGCTGACCCCCCATCTGCTGTCCGTGGGGTCCCACGGATGCAGCCACGCCAAGTGGGCAGATGGACACAGAACTTTCGGGTTTGATGAGTTCTTGCTGGGTGCTGGCAGCAGTACCCAGGACGGTCGGAGGAGGTGCCACAGCATGAGCCTGGGCAGGGGTCGGGGCAGGGAGAACTTAGGTGCATAACGAAATCCTCTCTGGGGAGACTGGCTGCCTCACCTTCCACTCCGACCTTTGTCATGGGGAGGAACTCAGGGCGTTGCTGTGAGAGCGTGGGCTTCGGGGCCAGGCAAGTCTGGATTTGAATCCTAAGTGTGCCCCTTTTTAGTCGGGCGACATTTACAGATGAAGAACTTCTCCGAGCCTCAGTTTCAACATCTATAAATTGGGGACAGTTACACCTACTTCATAGGGTTGTAAGAAGTAAGTAGTTGAGTCCATGTGAAATGCCTGGCACACAGGGAGTGTTCCGAAAAGACTGATTTTCCCCGTCCTCAATGTCTACACCACTACCCTTTTCTCTTCGGGTATAAGAAGCCATACAAAAAGTCAACCATATAAGTAAGGAATGGGAAGCCCACTGTTAGGATATGTGAAAAATACAAGGGTTTTAGGGAAAAGTAAGTATATTATGAGTCTCCAGTGAGAGATAGTGATCCAAACAATAATGGGATGCTGTTGGTCATATTAATAGAGGTAAAATATGTAGCATATGGGAGGTGATCATTTTGCTGTACTATACTCCAGTACTCTCACACCTGGAGAACTGGCACCACATTTAGGGCAAGATATTGACCAAGGGGTCCGGGTCTAGAGAGAGCATCCAGAATGGGGAGAAGGACTCCAAATCACCGTGTGGAAGGCAGTTGAAGAAACTAGTCCTGTGTAGCCTAAGGAGGGACTAGATGGGGTGGAGGTGAGAGATATTTGGTATTCTTAAAATGTCTCACACACAGTCCCTTGAAAATGGTAAATTTTTTCTGAGTGGTTCTAACCAGGGGTGGAAACCCCCAGAAGCTTCATTTTGGTTAAATACACATATATAGGAGAATGTTTTTTTAAGTCAGAGCCAATCAGTTGTGAAATGTATTTATTTACGCAACAAAAGGTGCTGGACATTGTCCTCTGCCCTGGGAATAGAGAAGTGAATGAAGTCCTGGTCCTCAAGGAGCTCACCTTCTAGCGGACACAGGCGGCCCCAGAGGTGGCGAGGCCCCGTAGTCACGACTGGACGACCTCTGGGGAGGCCGCAGGGGCAAGGAGCATCAGGTGAGGGTTGGACGGAGCCACTTAGCGTCCGTGATTTCCTGGCCGCAGGGGCAACCATCTAGCTGATAAAAGCTTTTCCGGGCTGGGGAAAAGAGCCATCGGCCAGCTCTGGGTCAGGAGCCGTGAGCTGGTGGCGGTAGAGGGTGGGAGTGAGGCGGCGCCATCTAAAGCACCGATATAGGTAAATATTCTCCCCAGGTACCTAACCCTCATCCCCCTCAGTCCAGGTGGCTGGAGTGAACATGTTTCTTTATTGCTCCAGGAATGGGCACGTGATCCAGGCCTGTCCAATCAGAGCAACTCTTCCTCCTGGCCACATTGATTGGTTCAGAGATAGGCATGTGACCCTGGCAGGCCAATGGGAGCCCACGGGAGTCAGGAAGAGGAAGAGGAAGACTGGACTAGAGGAAGACTCTTCCCACCACGAGGGCAGGAGGGAGGCCTGGAGGTGCTGGCAGCCATCTTGCCACTGCGAAGGAAGAGCCTGGGAGTAGAGCTGACACAGAGGAAAGCAGAGCCGAGCCATGGAGAGAGAAAGATCAATATTTTATATTGGGAACTGATTATGTTTTATATAAATAAAAGTATTTATATTTTTATATAGTCCTGACAATATCTTTACAGCCACCTGGATCCAACCGGACCTGAAGCTCCACCCCAAACTTGCATGTTCTGTGGTCCAACAAATCACCTGGCGTGGTGGTTGTTTGAGGCAGTTTGAAGTCATTTTTTCTGTCGCCTGCTCCCAAAAGAGTTTTGTCTGATGGAAAGGGTTCTGTTAAACAAAATAAGATTGTTCCCTCTCCTGTCAAATCTCAAATCCCAGGCAATCTGGCGGAAGGAAACCATTTTAACAGGAACCAGAGGGGATCAGAAGCATCTCAGGGATCAGTGCGCAACGCTCAAATACACCCTTGCTCCTGGAGACCTTTGAAACTGGGAGGGGATTCTTCAGTCAGGCTGGCCCGATTCTAGAAGAGGAGGCAGATTAAAATGTCTGTTTTCACTCTGGTTTGTGGCTATTTGGGGGGAGGTTTTTGCACACTCCACCCCCACCTCGGGCTTCCCCTCTGGGCGCCGTGAGTCAGGTTGCTGGGGCCCCGTGGGAGGGAGCACGGCGCGCCCTCTGATTACCATCGTCATTATTATTACTACATTAAGAAAACACCTTCGGAGATTATTAAAATCTCAGGCAAGGACACGCAGGCCCACAGAGCAGGCGCCTGACGGCTGCCTCGCGCAAGCCCCCAACAGGGCACTTCAGTTGAATAATAACGCTAATTTGCGCCTAACGAGTGCCCCTCTTCAGCTGGCAGGTCAGGACGCGGTTGGTGCCAGGGGGGCTTCTGGAGGCATGGAGGCCTGCGATGCTGGTTCCCAGGGCGGAGGGGGGCCCAGCCCCTGCCCCAGACGCTGCGGGGTGGGGCGCAGCTCAGGCCCTGTCTGGCCGGGCGGGGGAGTGAAGAAAAGCAGGGAGCTCCAGCCAGGCCAGGAATCGTCTTGCTGTGCCGCTGCCTCGAGCAGGTACCCGCAGCAGCCCTGTTGGTGGGAGCCACCCCGAAGGGGGACAGGACAGAGGTCTGGGAATGCAGGGTGTGGGTCCTTGGGGGAAGGGAAAAGAGCAACATTTTTGAGCCAGTATATTGTCAGACCCCAAGGGGACATGGGGCATTTGTCCACAGCTTGGAACCTTGCAGGGCCAGAGGCTGGGGAAAGGCCTTGGGGGGAGAAGCTGAAGCTCATGGGGATGTGGAAATGGGACCCCCAGGGACCCCACAGGGAGATGGCAGAGGCCAGGACACCGGGCAAGCGGAGCCCTGAGGGCCCCAGAGGTCTGAATGCAGGCAGGGAGAGCAGGGCCCACTTCCATGGGTTCTGGCCAGCGGCACGTCCCAGCCGGAGAATCCCAGAGGCAGGACCCACATCCTGGGGTTGCAGGGAGTGGGTTGTCTGGGAATCTCCATCTGGAAACTCATATGGAACTGGACACCCTCACCAGGGAGACAGGGGCGTCCCAGGGGTAATTAGCGGGACTGCTGTGTTACTGATCCGCCTGCAGACCGCCAGAGTCACGCGTTCCAAACCGTGCCATCTCTCTGGCGGTCCGGCGCACCTGGCTCTGTGCTCCCCGCATGGCTGCCGGCCGCCCTTCAGACGGCGGCCCGCACATCTGGGACGGCTGCGGCAGCCAAGTCTGGCACCTCCGCTGTGCAGTTAGTTCATCCTCCCCAAAAGCCGGGATGCAGAGGAAGGACAGAGGTTTAAAGAGAGGCGGCGAATCTCCACGGAGGACGGGAAGCTGCTGGCGCAGCCGGGTTTATGAGCAGATTCTCCGGCTCCTATCTGCGGGCTCAAACTGCTTCCCTGCGCTGCCCTCCTCAGCTTTGCCCGCGAGGATGTCTGGCATGAGACATCTTCCAGAGGTGCCCCTTGGGTCTGGGAGAGCCTGCTGGAAGATTTTTGCTGCCTTCCTGCTGTCCCAGGCATGCAGACTGGCCTTTCCCAAAGGTGTTCCTCTGGACGCTCACGGGCTCCTCAACAGTGGAAGGACGGCTTGCTCGTCTGTGAGTTTGGGAAGCCTTGAATGAAACCAAAGTAAACAAGTCCCTTCCTCCCTCCTTCCTTCCCTCCCTCCCTCCTTCCTTCCTCCCTTCCCTCCTCCTTCCCTCCTTCCTTCCTCCCTTCCTCCCTCCTTCCTCCCGTCCTCCCTTCCTTCCTTCCTTCCTCCCTCCTTCCTTCCTCCTTCTCTCCCTTCCTTCTTTCTCTCCTTCCATTTCCTCCCTCCCTCTTCTCTCTCTCTCTCTCTCTTCCTTTCTGACTTCTCAGATGCTTCGCTGTGACAGTGTGCTCTGTGACTCTCTAGGAAACAGGCAGGGACAGCAGCATTTCCTGTTCTCACTAGGTCATCGTTACCTGCGAGGCTAGACCCAGCTACGCCGCAGTAACAAAACTCTCCGCCGTGTTCCTGGCTCACAGCGACGAAGGTGTGTTTCTCACTCACACTCTCGGTCCCTGCAGTTTGCCAGGAAGGTTTGCTCCCCGTAGCCACCCACGGCCCTTCTCAACGGGAGCTTCCCGGCGGGGAAGAGGATGCCTGAGGGTCTCTCCCGAGACACTCCGTCGGGGAAGTGACGCACGGTGCTGCCACCCACAGCTCACTGCCCGGAGCCAGGCACGTGCCCTCACCCTGGGACAAGTGGGCTGGGGAAAGTGCCGCCACCATGCACCCCGGAAGCACAGAGCTAGGAAATGGGGGGGTCACCACATCCGGGGGTTCGCTGGTCTGCAGAGCAAGTGCTGGTGTTCCCCGGGGCCCCGAGCCGGGCCAGTCGGCAGCAGACCTCACCTGGGCTTCCAGAGTTCCTTCCTCCCCCCTTCCTCCAGCATCCCAGGAGCAGCGGCTGCCTGTGTCCCTCCTTCCTCTCTTCCCCTCTCAGCGTCCTCTGCCCTTGTCGCTTCCCATTAGACCCGGGCTAGGCCCACTCTCGAGCCCCTCCTGGGAAGGACGTCTTTCCACAAGGAGGCTGCAGTCACCAGGCGCACACAGTGGGGACTGAGCCTCTCACTCGCCTGCAGCAGACAGTCCCCACTCGCCCGAATGCAGCCCCCACACCCCCCAGTGAGAGCAGAGTCGCAGAGCCTCAGCGTTAGAAGCTGGTGCCCATGGTCAGCACCCCCCTCTGCCGGCTTCAGCTCTGCACAGCGGGACGAGGAGACCAGGCTGCTGAGGGGCAGTGGTGCCAAGTGGTTAGGGTCAGGGACACCGGGTCAAACAAACTAGCACGTGGCCTCAAGCAGGACACGGAGCCTCTCTGACCCCCAGATTCCCCATCTGCATGTGGGGGTTTGACGAGATGACGTCAGGTGGTGTTGGATAATCAGATAGACCGGCTCACGCCGAGGGTTGCTGTGGAGTGGCTGCTGGTGTCTTCACTAAGACACGAGGAAAGGAGGGCAGGAGGGCAGTCCCCCTTGTCCCAGCTCTGCCCCTCACCTGCCATGGGCCACTGGCACCCTACCCCTCTTGGCCTCAGCGTGGCCCTGTATGAAACGGGAACGTTTCCGATATCCTTAGGAGGGTCTGAGAAGCCCTGCACACTCTGGCTGCCGCCCGCTCCGCAGCCTCCTCCTGCACCGTCTCCCTGCTCTTCCCCCCATTCTAGCTGGGACGGCCTTTTTCTTCCAACAGCTCAGATTTTACATCAGTCAGCTACAGCCACACGAATGCTGCATAACAAGCACCCTCAAAGCTCAGTGGCTTACGACACCCAACAGGCACCCTCGGGCTCGAGGTCTGCAGGTTGGCCAGGGCTCGGTTGATCTCAGCTGGGCTCAGCTGACTGGTTCTGCTTCAGGCAGGGCTTGGCTGGGTTTGGCTCCGGGCTGCAGGCTGGGCTTATATCTCCTTCACTTGTTTTTTTTTTAATCCTGGTGGTTCCGTTTGGTTTTTCCCGGAAGCCCGGAAGGTCCTCCCAAGGCAAAAAAACCGAAAGCAAAAAAACAAACCGAAACAACCCCCCGGGCAAAACCGGCCAAAACAAGGCAAGGGGCAAAGCCCGACATCAGTGGAGCAGGGAAATACTAACCACCCACCTGGAAGGGGGGCGGTGAACATTGGCTGAACAGTAGTCCAAACTGTCAGAGACATGCTAAGCTTCCTCTCCACCCCCAGCCTCGGGGCCTTTGCACATGCTGTTCACTTCGCCTGGAATATTCCATCTGCACCATTCAGATCCCAGCTTGGACAGCACCTTCCTCAGAGCAGCTCCCTCTGACCCTGCAGTCTAGATTCGCCTCATCTTCATACTCCCACAGCATCTGCAGGTCTTCGTCCCCCACCCCCTTGCGGTGGCTCTGAGTAGCACCTATCGGCACAAGCATTTATTCCCTTCTCTGTTTCCTCCTGTATCTCATGCTATGGGAGGCTAAAATCCCATCTCCCAGGACTCTCTGCAACTAGGATTCAGGACAAAATGAAGTTCCCACACACAGGGTGGGCTTGCATGACATTTAGGGGGCAAACACAAGGTGGGTTGGTTACAGTAGCTGGGGTTTGCCTGCACCAAATGTCTGGGTTCATTTCCCTGCGTCCTGGGTGTCACGACAGAGTGGGGGTGGAGACAGCTCCTGGAGCTGCTAATCACTGGATCACAGTGCTAGGCTCCCTCCACCTCCCTCTGTGTGGGGGCTGTGGCCGCAGAGGTGGAGGCTCCGAGTCCAGCTGGCAGGGCACAGGGTGGCCTCAGTGGTCCCAGCACCCTTGTGGTCCAGGCTGAGCCATTCCCAGAAGCTCAGCCTCGAACCTGCTTTTTCAGACCTTCCGGTGGTTTCATAAACACATAATCCCCTTTATTAAATCCCTTCCTCCTAAAAACACAGCACTGCACCCTGACAGATTCCCTGTTTTAACTGCTTGTTCAAATGTCATATTCCCAGCAAGACTGTAAACGTCTGCCCGCAGGGACCGAGTGAGTTGCGTTCGCCACGGCAGCATCTGTCTCGGTGCCTGGCACAGTCAGGGCGCAACAAATACCACTTTGGATGATTGAAAGCACAAGTCCATGTACTGCCTCCTGCAGATGCTCACCGTGACAACCAAATGACAGACAGAGATCGGAATGGTTACCAAGAGTCCCCCTTGTCCAAACGCCCAGAAGAAAGAGACCATGAACTTTCTCTTCCAATGCTATTGCCCATTAAGGTGTCATGAGGTTGTGCCTCTTTCAGCCGATGCGAAAACAAACCCAAGTATTTGGAAGTGAGAGGATGTAATTGTCAAAGAGTGGGTTGTAACATCAGACAGACTTAGGTTCGAGTCCTTGTTCTGCCAATTACAAGCTGGGCAGCTTTGAGCAAGTGAATTAACCACTCTGAGACTCAGTTTTTTTCATCTGCACAATGGAGAAAATAATATCTATCTTGCAGAGAGCTGAGTACTTTGTATACAGTAGGTGCTTAATAATTGGTTGCTTTTCTTCCCAAAGCCTAAAGCCTGACATGGAGCAATCACTTGCCTAGGGCTTCCCATTGCAACTTGCCAGAGGCCTTGGGGTCCTCTGGGGACCACCTAGGCCACAGGCCCCCGTTGCCCCCAAATATGAGCCTTTCGTGGGACAGCAGCCAACCATCCTTTGGTGGGAATATTTTTTTGAGCCCTTTGGACTTCATGCTGTCTCAAGACACACCTGTGCTTTAGCAGATAAAGCGGGCTGCTCAAGTTCCAGGTGACAGGGTCATTGTAGCACATGCGATCTTGCAACGGGGATAAGACATGTTCACAAGTGAGGGTTCCCCACCACCCTCCGCTTCCCCTGATGAAACTGTCATCTTGGGCGACTACAATCCTGTCCCATCCCCACCACCGCCCACGTAGCCAGCCCTGGGCATACACACTGTTCCCCACAATAAAGAGCTGGGGGAGGAAGAGGAAGGGGAAATGTCTGAACGCCTGGGCTGGACAGAGAGAGTTAGGGACAGGGGACAAAGCAAAAGATTCTGGAAAACCAGCCACCCCCGCACCCCAACCCCTGCCTTTCCTGCTGTGGGTGTTTCCCCCTCCAACCTGTGCAGGAGCTGGAACCGCCGGCTTCTGGGAGTTCTTAGGTTTAACAACACACACGTCACCGAGGCGTGTTAATTAGTCACAGCCCAGGAGGCTGAGGGGAAAGACAGAAAGACCCGGGCATTTTGATGAAGGGAGAAGCTCAGAGAAGATTTGGAATGCAGGCCTCACAGGAGAACAGGCAGTTCGGGGTGAAGTACGGGGCCCCCGGAAGCTCCGGCTGCTGGAGATAAGGTTCTCAGGGGTCTTCAATCTGCCCGCCGTGAGCCCCACGCCCTCCCGTCCAGGGCGACCTCGGCCGGAGCATCCTTGCAGAAACCTTGGCAGGAATGATCAAGTGCTTTAGATACCCGTGAGGGCCTCTTGGCAGCCCCAGCTGAGCTGCGGGCTCTCCCTAGCCCTGCCCCAGGCCTCTGCAGAGGCAAAGGGCACTCAGCCACGGCAGAACAGGGTCTTTGGAGTCAGGAGACCCGGGTTCAAGCCTCAGTGCTGCCACTTGGAGCTCTGAGTGTTGAGCAAATGCTCTAACCTCCCCGGGACTCGGTGTCTTCACTTGCGAAATGGGCGCAGCAACAGTTACGTCACAGCGTCGCTCTGGGTACAAAAGGACATGGTGTTTGCCAAGGCTTGGAACAAGGGCTGGAACGCTGGAAGCACTCAGTCTGTGGCGGGTACTATTCCCAGGGCCGGCCACACCCACTCTGGCCTGTCCTGCGTCCCCGGGCCATGCCCGCGCAATGACCCTGCCCCACTCCTTGTCCAGGCCCCAAGCCCTTCTCCCGACATTCGCCGTTTCCATGATGCCCCTGGTTTGGGGAGCTAATTTTAATGAAGAGGATTGATTAATACCAAATTATTACCTTTCTTTTGTGTCCCTTTTGTCGTTTAGAAATGGAAACCAAAGACATCCTTGAGCTCAAGCCAAACATTTACCAAATTAATTCTCCTAAGAAATTGTTTGAGATTTCAAGGGTTGGTGGTTTTTTCCTCTCCCTCCTCCCCCTTAACTATACTACATCATAAAGTAATTGCCTGATTAAGGGACACGCAGCTTGGAGAGTGACACATTTTTTAAAATTAGAACACGCCTGCCAATGGACACAGTTATGCAACTGGTTTTCTTCCTTCCCAACAACTTGATTCTCAAGGAGAAGTGACAGAACGACAAGGACACGGGAAAGAACCCGGACGCGGGAGCCGGCGAGCGCACTGGGTACAGCGAGTCTTGGGCGACCTGGTCTGCGCCATTTCCCCAGGACCCCTGTCCTGGCACCCCTCTGGGTCCACAGCTGCCTCCCACCCACCCTCACTGCTGCCAACCCACTCTCAGGAAGCCCGACAACCGGCATCCTCGCGACGTCGCCAGTTCTAACACGGACCAGACTCCCGGTGGGAACCACACCCCACGCCGGGCACCGGGCATTCGGAGGCCCCTATGGCTTGGACTCTGCCCTCCAGGGCAGCAGAGGACACCCCAGCACAGGCCAGCAATGGCATGAGGATGGAGAAATGGGCCAGGAGAGTCAAGGGGACAGCAAACCTTACCTCCTGCCACTGTGCCCACACTGCACTGCCCCGCCACACCACATTCAGCCCCAAACTCAGTTCCTTCTTCTTAGATCGTTCTTCCCTGAGACCTGGGCGCGCTGCCTCCTTCGCACGCACTAAACACCCTCCTCCTTTGACCCCCCAGGCTGCAGTAGCCACGTCCCGCCCCCCAGGCCGGTCTCTCTCTTCCCTCTTTCATCTGTGCACAGCCCTGGTTGCAACCTGACGGCTCCCTTTGTGTGTGTGTGTCTGTTTCCATGTTTATCGTCCATAAGCCTCTAGGGCTGGCCTCTCCCTCTTGTTCCCCTCTGTCTTTCCAGCGCCTTCAGCAAAGCCTGTCACATCACTGATCCACAATAAACGTTTGCCGGTGACAATGGACACATGCGTGAATGGGTGAATGAGTGAATGGGTGAATGAGTGAATGAGCAAATGAATGCAACCGCTTAGCTACTGCCCCACCACGGAACTCATTCTCTTCTCAGGGATCATATCTTTAGGCAGCTTCTGACCCAGCTGCCTGGGGGAGGGAAGGAGGGCAGATCAGAATGGACGTCCGGAGACACAAGTTCTAATCCTGTCCCTGCTGGTGGCCAAGTGACCGCCCCTCTTTGGGCCTCACTTCACTTCTGAAACACGAAGGGTTTGGTTCCGTGATCCGGGAGATCCCTTCCTAACTCTGTCCACGTGGGAATCTGCACAATAAATCCAAAGAAGCCAGTCACATAAGACCACATGGCACACGGGTCCATTTGTTTGAAGTGTCTAGAACGGGCAATTCCGCAGAGATGGAAAGTAGATTAGCGGTTGCCAGGGCCTGGGGGGACGGGGGGAATGGGGAGGGGTGACAGCTAAATGGTACAGTTTCTTTCCGGAGTGATGAAGTGTTCTAAAATTGATTGCAACGACGGTTTCACAACTTTGTGGATATACTAAAAACTACTGACTTGTGAAAATAAACTAAAAATGAAAAAATGAAATACAAAGTAAGTCTGATTTCAGGAACTGGAAGTGGGTGGTCAGGGCTGTGATCCGGACACTGGGCACCCCAGGCAGCCACCTACGCCGTCCAGCTGAGCCCCGAGGGGTCCTCTGGAGGGGAGCGGGGAGCCAAGGGCAGGCTCCCGGACGCTCTGTCCCCAGAGAATTTAGCAGAGGGCTGGGCAAGGACCCTCCCAGGAACCACAGGACGTGGAACCTCACTTTACAGGTGAGCCACGCCAAGGAACGCAGTTTGCCCCCGTCGCAGGCGAGGACGTGGCAGAGCCAGGATTGGAACCCAGCAGTCCGGGCCCAGGGCCGAGCTCTCAGCCCTGACACCTGTGGCCCCTCACCCTGGGAACAAGAGAAGGCCAATGAGATGGAGGGATTGGTCCTCCCCTCCCCCACCCTGCACACCCTCCCCTCCCTGGGGCTTTTGGATTCTCGCCCAGTCTTTGCAGCATGGGGTAATGTCTGAGCCCTGAGTCCTGGCGGGGAGCAGCTCCGCAGTCTGCCTCGTAACGACCACGTCCATTGCCATAGCAAAGGGCGGCTCTCACCAGGCACCAAGGAAGCGTCAGGGGCTGAGCTAGGTGCAGAGCGTGCATCAGCCCACGTGAAACTTACAGCCACCAGAGGAGGGAAACTCCATCAGCTCTGCGCTGCAGAGGAAAGAACTGAGGTTTGGAGCTGGTGAGGTCACACTCTCAGGTTCAAATCCTTCCATCCCACTCCAAAACCCACCTACCCCCACCATGTTCATGTACAACACCTCCGACACCTCGCTCACAGGCAGGAGGGCGGGGCACTCAGCGAGTCACCTATCCCTCTGAGCTCAGCTTCTCAGCTTTAAAACGAAGGTAATGTTGCCTGCCCAGTAGGGCTGCTTCGAAGGTTAAATGGGAATGATACAATATAATGTGACATGATATAACATGACAAAACAAAATAAACTTCATATAATATAATATAAATTTTATGTTACAACATAAATAACTCCCTCCACTACAGCATAATAGAATAAAATAGAATATACTCCCCCACTCCAGAATGGAAACTTCAGGACACCAGGGCAATCCCGGCACTACTGAAGCAGGACCCAGCGAACGGGAGGCGTTCAAACAAGATTCAGAGAATGGAGGGATTGATAAACCTACAGGAGGAGCTGGCACGGAGCGGGTGCTAATGTACGGCCGCGATTACCATTGTTAAAAGGCGGGAGGATTGTTTGAGCTCAGGAGTTCAAAAGCAGCCTGAGCAAGAGCGAGACCCCATCTCTACTAAAATTAGAAAGAAATTAATCAGACAACTAAAAATATATAGAAAAAATTAGCCGGGCATGGTGGCGCATGCCTGTAGTCCCAGCTACTCGGGAGGCTGAGGCAGGAGGATCGCTTGAGCCCAGGAGTTTGAGGTTGCTGTGAGCTGGGCTGACGTTACACTCTAGCCTGGGCAACAGACGGGGACCCTTGCTCAAAAAAAAAAAAAAGTAAACCTACCCCCAGCAGCAAGAGCAAGATTAATATCCACAGCCGAGACCAGGAAGGGGAGGGCGGGGGCGGGTCCAGCTATCAAAGTTCTCGAATTGGCAGCGTTCTGACGCAAAGACGTAACTGCTGGCACCGGTGACAGACACCCGTCAGCTCCGTCAGGGATCTCACTGGATTCCCCGAAAACCTTGCGCCGCACACTCGGTACCGAGTCAATTCCGTTTAATCATTACGATGGGGAGATGCTCAGCCCAGCTTGGAAAGTCAGATGGACAACCCACCCCAGATCACCTGGGGGCGGGGAAGTGGCCGTCGAGGGCAACTGAGATCAATTCAACGAGGATGTTTTGATGCCCTGCTCGTGCGGGGTCCACTGGGAATGGGCGGATGCAGCCCCCCCACCCCCGGGGGAGCTGACCCTCTGTGGACGAAGGCTGGGTCCACCTCCCTGGCAGAGGGGACAGGTCTTCCCACACAAGCTGGGGACCCTCCTGAGAAGAGAGACTCCGACCGCCCCTCTCTCTGTACTCCCTGCCCCTAGGGCTCCCTACCCCAAGGATGCCCAGACTCTGGGTCTATGGATTGCAGGGCCAGGACGAGCTCTATAGTTACCAGGTTAAGGTGAAACAAGATCACGCGGCGCGTGGGCCCACCTCTGCCCGCCCCAGCGTCCCAGGTTTAACGATTCTGCCTTGAGCATCCAGCCTTACACCCACAGGACTAAACTCCCAGCCTCCCAGCTCCAAAGCGTTTGTGAGGACACACAGGTGAGGGCGACTCTGCTCACAGCTTACCTGGGCTGCCCGGGTGCGGATCAGGATATGCAAATCCCCGAAGCCCAGGCAGATGCCATGGGTCCCCAGAGTGCAGCTGAGGCTGTCCGTCTGGGAGCTGAGGCAGCCGCCACGTCTTTGGAGTTCGGTGGCTGCTGCCACGTGCGCTGACAGAGCAGGAAACCCGCTCGGCTGAGACCTCCGGGAGACTGGCAGGAAGGGGGAAAAAAAAAGACTTATTTACTGGGGGAGGGCATGGGGGAAGAGGAGGACAGGAGCAGAAGGGGGACTCAGCTCGGCTGGAAAACTCGATTTTGTGGAAATCTGGGTCTGAAATGAAACGAGCCTTTGGGGATGGAATTTAATACTGTCTTGAAGCCTTTGTCTTCATTTAGGGCGACGGGATTGCATTTATCGTGGCTTCTCCCTTCGTCCCGGTTACATTTATTTTGGATTTATTCACTTACGAGTCTTGCAACAGGAAGTTGAAAGGAGTAAATGTACTTTTTTCCCTGAGCTACATTAATTTCGGAGCGAGATTTATTCTGCCTGCTGCTCCTTTCCTGGTTACCGATGAGCTGCGAGGCCCCGCCAGGGGCTGCGCCGGGCAGGTGAGGCTGGAGCTCATCCGGCAGAGGCGAGGTGGGCATGCCCAGCAAGGCTGGGATCTGGGGGTTTGCAGCTCAGCCCCTCACCAGCGTGTTCCCAACAGGATTGATCAGACCGCGGCTCGGGGGAGGAGTGAAGTGTTCCATTCAAAGCATTGCGGTGGGACGGAAGCGTGAAGTCGCCTCCTTAACAGGTGTTTCCCTCCAGTGCCTATCAGCTGGCTTGGGACATAGTAGGTGTCACAGATTGAATCGTGTTCCCCAGAAGGGTATGTCAAAGTCCTAACCCCAGTACCTGTGAATGTGACCTTACTTGGAAATAGGGTCTTTGCAAATGTAATCAAGTTTAACACAAGGTCATTGGGGTGGGTCCTAATCCAATATGGCTGATGTCCTTATAAGAAGAGGGAAATTTGACAGAGACACTCAGGGAGGTGGCCGTGTGGTGACAGAGGCAGGGACTAGAGGGATGCGCTGGAAGCCACCAGGGAACCCCAAGGATCGACAGTCACCAGCAGAAGCCAGGCAGAGGCAGGAAGGATCCTACCCGTAGTTTCAGATATAACGCGGCCCTGGCCGCTTGGATCTTGGAGGCTGGCCTCCGCTACTGTGAGGAAATAAGTTTCTGTTGTTTTAAGCCACCCAGTCTGTGACACTTTGTGATGGCAGCCCTAGGAAACTAAAATAGTAGGCATACGTATTCACTGAATGAATGAATGAATGAATGTCGTCGTCGTCAAACTCCACACTGGGTGCTTGGGAGGGAGAAGCCTAAGAAACTGTTCTTCTTTTGAGAATTGGTCTTGTGGGTGCCGGGACCTCCTCCCCATGGATGTGGCCCTTTAGGGTCCTGGGGTAACTTTTACAAAATCAAAGATACATCTGGTTTGCAGCAACGTAGGGAGATCTTGTATTCTCACGAGACCCATGAACCACAGAGACGGGCAATGAGATTCCCCAAACTTCCCTGTTTTTGATTAAGGTGTTTACATGTGCTCAGATGCTCTTCTCCCCAGGTTATCCTTACCAATCTTCTCTCTGTCAGACTTCACCCTCGTCCCTGCACCATCTGCTGGTTCCCCATGTCCGTAAGATCCAGGGTACCCCCTAGGAAAGGAGAGAAGAATTCAAATACCAGGGAGGGCAAGCGTCAAGAGACCTCAAAACAGGCGACCAGGATATAGTTGGATCTGGTGCGGCTACAACTCCAGACCACAGATGCTTATGGGTCGGGAGTCCAGAACCTTCTGCAACATTGCTTAAACTTGTCCCACATGTGACCCAGTTGCTATCCCTGCCCTGATCTGCACGCCCTCCTGCCCCCTGTCCTGGGTGTCTCGCCCAGCTTCCTGCTGGGGCCGCTCCAGGGAGGCTCATGCCACTGCCGTGGTTGCAAAGCCCAGGCACTCAGCCCAGGCCGTTCACGGTGACCTTGCCCCACAGCTGTGCTGCCGCCTGCACCCTCGTCACCAGGCCCTGTGTCTAGGTGACCAGGGAGTGTGTGAATGTGCAGTGAGGACTGTGAGTGAAACGCTGACTCATCAGCAGGAGTCAGCCAGCAGGTGAGGGAGTGAAGGGACGCGAGGGTGGGGGCTGGGTCGGGAGATGGTCTCTCCCTGAAGTTTCTCTGGCAGCCTTGTCTGGACTGATCACTGTCACCTGAGGCCCCCCAGGAAGTTAGGGTGCTGGGGGATTTGAACAGGCATTGCCTTGACAGCCGATCTACCAGACAATTTACAACGTGGGAGGGGTGCGGCCTCCCCCAGCTACCTCATTCCTACTGTTGCCGGAGCTGGAAGAAGAAAACATCGTTCTTTCCCACGAAACAAAAAACAAAAGTAAAGGTGACATTGTTCGATGCTGTTTTCTCTCTTTCGCCCTGGAGGCTGGGCTCCTGGGGTGGCCCTGCGCTCAGGCAGCCCCGCGTGGATGTTTACCTAACAGCAAATCCTGACGTGCACTTCTAGTGGCCCAAGACATCTGCTTCGGCTCAGCAACTGGCCCCGCTGGGTTCTTTCCCTACTGAATTGACTGGTAACTGAACTGAACTGAGAAAATGGAGACGTTATTCTGGGTGCGGTGGCTGCAAATTTGTCTCCTGAAGAAAGAACAGGGCATTTTTGTTTATGGCAACAAGCTGAGTCTTTACAGTCTGACTGATGCCGACCCAGCCGCTCCGCTCTCCTCCTCCTGCCCTCCCCTCCCGGGAAGGCTTCCTGCTTGCAGGTGCCTGTCCTGACTGCCGCCCCTGCAGTCCCCACCTCGCGCTACTGCCCACACTGGCCCACGACCTGGAACCCCTTCCTTTTCCCACAGACTCAAATCCTGCACACCCGCCCCTGTGAACGTGGAGTTGTTAGCACCTTTTCTTTCCTCCACCTGCAGTGCCCCTGCCCTCGCCAGATAATAATAGTAATAATGATAACAAAAGGCTAACAGTTACTCTAGGCCGGTCACTGTACCAGTCCCTGTACCGACATTATTACATTTACTCTTCTCAACAAACCCACGAGGTAGACGCCCATTTTACAGATGAGGAAACTGAGGCCCAAAGACAGTAGATAATTTGCCCAGTGTTACACAGCCTGCAAAAGGTTGAACCAGGTTTTAAACCCAGCAATGGTGCATCGCTATGGTCCTGCATGTGTTGCCTTAAATGTCACTGTCCCTGGGCATCTGCTTCATTTTCCCTCCCTGCGCCCCAGGAAGGGTGGCCCTTCCCTTCCCCTGAGCTCCTGGACACCTTGAGTGTACCTCCTGCATGTGCTCCTCACCATGGAAATTGATTGCATATATGGCAGTTAATTGCTAACTGGGTAGGCCAAGTTTATAGCACGGCTGGACTCGGGCTCGAACATCTCAGCTCTCCTTCCTCCATTTGCAGAGGCTACAGACACGCAGGCTTTTCCAAGGAGGTTTGAGGTTTGTCTCCTCCTGGGTTCAAGTTCACGGGAAGGAACAGTTCCTATCAAAATCCCAGGCCTGCCGCTCACTGGCCCAGGCTGGTCATGTGCCTGAAACCTAACACGTCAGGGGCCAGGAGGAGAGAACACGGTGATTGGTTCAGGCCAGACCACATGTTCACTGGCGGCGGGGTCAGCCCCCCTCTAGACCACAGGGCCCGAGAGGGACCCAAAAGGGCTCCCCCGAGACCCTAGGGAGGGGGGCGCATAGCTTTGGTGACGCGGAACCTGAGCCCTCCTCTGAGGTCCCACGGACCTGGGGCTGTCCTATTGGGCCCTCAATCTAGTGACATCACCTCGCAAAGGGAACCCACAGGGCACGCTCCAGAGTAGAGCTCCGAGTTACGAATCAAACGCAGTGACTCCGCCCTGGAGGCATCCGGGAGAGATGGATCGGACCCGACGAGGTTGTGCAAAGTCACGTTTGGGTTTGATCCGCCCTCACCTGCGTGCGGACTGCAGCGTCAGCGAGACAGGCCTGGCCCAGCGGGGAGCAGCTTGCCCGATAAATGCCTCCCGCACACCCCAGCCGTCTCCTGCCACTTCCAGGAAGCCTCCCCAGAGAACTGCGCCAGGGCATAAATATTCATGTAACATGC
Organism: Propithecus coquereli; assembly: GCF_000956105.1. Lineage (NCBI taxonomy): Eukaryota > Metazoa > Chordata > Mammalia > Primates > Indriidae > Propithecus > Propithecus coquereli. The sequence continues at coordinate 137,719 of NW_012153840.1, forward strand.
GTTCGCTCAGGCCCCGCGGAACACCGTAATGTAGTGATTAGGAACACAGACCTCGGAGCTGGCTTCAAATCCCAGCTCTGCCACTTACCGGCTCACTTAACCTCTCTGCTTCCGTGCCCTCCTCTGCAAAATGGGACTAAGAGGGTGCGTACCTCAAAGGGCTGATTAAGGATTCAATCAGTTAAAATAGGTAACGTACTTAGAGCAGCGCTGGGTGTGCAGTGAGGACCATGGAGTGCTAGCTAATATTGTTACCGTAGCTGGCCCTGGGCTGACAGCTCCTTGGCACACACCCATCGGCCAGACCGGTGAGATGAAGCAGGAAAAGTGTCAGGCGTGTCACTGGGCTCACAGATCCACTCACATAGGCATAGGGCAGGGGCATCTGGCCTGGCTCAGTTGTTCTAAAAATTACCGCACATTTTCCCACATGAGCAGAAGGTATAAGACGATCGTTTTAAAAGCTAATAAAATCCTAAGCTACGATAATGAAAGTAAAATGTCAAGACCAGGGTATAATAGTTTCCCTCTACTGTGTTCTAATCAGATAATGCACGGGCTATTTTTTCAAATTCAGATTTTACATTTTATGGAAGATGATGACAAGCAAAGAGTGTCCAAAAATAAGGGCAAGTGGGACTCCACAGAGTCACGTGTCAGGAACAGAGATATGTCCCTTGACGAAGAGAGGACACGACCTTCATCTTCACGTTGTATTTGAAGGACTTTCTAGCAGGTGGAGATATCTGGTCTCTGAGTCCCCAGAGGGCACAACTTAACGTGATGGACAAGGCTGACTGGATGGCGGATTTGTTTGTCGCACGCAGGAAAGTTTCAGGCGCGATAGCTGGATGACAATGAAACAGACGACCTTAGGCGGTAGTGAAGGCTCGGTCTAGTGAGGTGTGCATGCGAGGCCGGATGGCCCTCCGACCAGAATGCCACAGAGTAGGAACACAGATGGGCTTCCCCTCACGTGCCAATCCGACCAACTGGTGGTGGCCACGTCCAGGGTTAGATTGCAGGGAGGCTGGATTTTGAGATCAAGTCTAGCTCGACGGGAAAGAGTTCCACCATTATTAGTGATGTCTGCAGTGGGCACAGGAGGGGCACAGTCATGGCACGAGCATCTTAGATTTCTTAACCCTGCTGTAGAAGTGGCATTGAGTGGACAGCTGGACTCTGCACCCTACAGGGTCTTGGAAAGCCTGCAGTTTTATGATTGCGTTTTCTTGCACCCCTTACAGAACAAGTCCGGTCAGAGTTACCATTTTTGGTACCCAGATTAGACAACCGAAACTAAGAGAGGTGACTTTTGCTCTGGGGTCCCGGAGCCAAGCCAACAAGACTGGAGGAGCGTCCACTCTCTCACCAATCCCAGATCCTACGTGCATTCCGGACTCTGAAACTTCAAGCACCAAGTGGGATTTGAAACCTTCCCGAAAGTCTGAGGGTGCCTGGTCTGTAGCACCCAGCTTTGGAGTCCGGCAGGCCTGGGTTTGCTCCGACACTAGCATTTATGGGCTGCGTGGCACTGAGAAAGACACGTCGCCCCTCTGAGCTCTGCTTCCCCAGCTGAGAAATGGGCAGTCTGAGTAAAATGACGCCTGCCTTAAATGTTCGTGGGGCTTTAGGCCAAGACGCAGTGACAGGGATCACATTTGCCCTCCTGGCTGAAACAACAAAAACCAGACAAAATGTACAAAATGATAGTGTTCAACACTGGCCATCGGAGAATGAAGGATCTTGATCTCCGAGAGACAAAAAAAGAACTCCCCAGCTCACTACCTTGAGCGAGTTTCCAGATTTGGGTTGAGGCAAAGATTTCTTGGATACGTTATCAATAACATGATCCATTAAAGAACAAGTTGATAAACTGGACTGCGTCAAAATGAAAAACTCCTGCTACCCGAAAGGTCCCGTTAAGATGATGAAGAGGTAAGACAAAGACTGGAGATTCACACACACACGCACACACACACACACACACGCACACGCACACACACACACGCATACACACACGCGCACACACGCACACACACCTGCACAACCATCGCAATCGGTAGTGAATACACACATTGCTCCCCCGAAGTTTCCTCCTACCCTTCGTAACTCTTCCCTCCCTCCCATTCCCAGGCAGTCACGGACCTGCTTTCTGTCCCTGTAGATTAGTTTGCGTTCTCTAGAGTTCTATGTAAATGGCATTATACGGTATTGACTGTTTGTTGTACAGCTTACTTCTCTCCTCATAATTGTTTTCAGATGCAACCCTGCTGTATTGTGAATCAGTCGTTCGTCCTCTTTGTTGATGGTGAATGGTCCATCTTGCGGCTGATCTACGGTTTGCTCACCCATTCGTCTGCTGACAGACATCACATCTTCCCAGTTTTGGGTGGTTATGAGTAAAGCTACTATGACCATTTAGGTAGAAGTCTTTGTCTGAACACACGCTTCCTCTTCTTTTGGGTAGATACATAGGAATGGCTGGATCGTATGGTAGGTGCATGTTGAATTTAAGAAGCCGCCGAACTGCATGATGAGGGGTTGGTACCATTTGCATCCGCGCAGCGGAGAATGAGATTTCCGGTCGCTCCACATCTCCGCCGAGGCTCGATGGGGTCCGCCTCTTACTTTTAGCAACATAATAAGTGTGTTGGTATCGCTTTCTGGTTCTAACTGGCCTTTCCCTAATGCCTAATAATGTTGAGCATCGTTTTATCTGCTCATTTTCCATCCGTATGTATTCTTTGTGAAATGTCTGTGCAAGTCTTTTACCTATTTTAAAGTAGGTTGTTTGTTTTCTTGGTTTTGAGTTTTGAGAGATCTGTATATACTCCAGATACAAGCCCTTTAGTGGATATATGACCTGTGATTAAAGATGTGCAGTTTCTCATGTGCAAACTATGCTTCAGTGAAGCTATTAATATTACAAAAAGAGGAAAAACCCCCAAAAGTCTATTGAGGTGATTACAGGGCGTGACACACAGTGACGGACACATTCATCTCTGCGGTGTTTGTGGGACTTTCACTACGGAGGGTGGGGAGGGGGAGGGCGTCTCACACTTTTGCCCTTTATTGGCTCCACCCAAACCGTCAAACACTGACCGGGCCAGACAAGGGGGAAGCTTGTGTGCCTCCTCTCCAGAAGGCCCTGAAATTTGCTGGTGAACAGTTCTTTACGCAGGAGAACTGACGGGAGAAGACGGTGTCTGCAGAGAAAGGAGGGAGAGGAGGAGCTCATCAGAGCAGCAGCGACTGAAAGTCCGGGCCTGGTCTTGGCCCAGTTCTCGTGGCAAAGTCCCCAGGGTGACCCCACTTATTCTCCCTCTCCAGGGGAGGGTGCTGAGCCAGGGTCTCCCTCTGCCTCGTGTTCCCCCCCGGTCACTTGAAAGAGACTTAGGGAGAAAGGTGAAGGATGGGAGCAAGAGCTTCAGAGCCAGAGACCAAATCCTGAGCTCAACGCTGATTGTCCCAGGAGAATTACACAACCTCTCTGAGCCTCAGTGCCTCATGGATGAAACAGGGTAAGATGCTCTCCCTGGGGGGTTATTGTGTGGAGGAAATGTCAGTAATATCTGTGCAAGAGCAGATCCGTCAGCATTCAAGAAGAGGTGCTGAGGTAGGCCGGAAATGCCCCCGAGAAGATATCTACATCAAATCCCCGAAACCGGTGAACATGGCCTTATTTGGCAAAAGGTCTTGCAGACGAGATTCAGTGAAGGGATCCTGAGAGGAGGTGATAATTGTGGAGTGGGGTGGGCCCTAACCCCAATGACAAGGGTCCTTACAAAGACAGGGGAGCTTCGAGACAGTCACAAGAGGAGATGATGACGTGAAGACAGAGGCAGAGATTGCAGTGGTGCAGCCTTAAACCAGGGGACAGCAGGGCCTGGAAGAGGCAGGAACGGGATGTCCCCTGGGGCCTCCAAAAGGAGGGCGGCCATGCGGACACATTGACTTTGGACTTCCGGCCTCCAGAGCTATGAGCGAATGCATTCTGTTGTTTTAGCTGCCCAGTTTGTGCTAATTTGTTATGGCAGCCACAGGAAACTAACACAGGTGCTTTGGGACAAAACAAATCCGAGTTTAATTTCCTGCTAAGCCATAATAGCCAGGCTCCCGTGATAGCCAGGCCGGGTTTCCCAATCTCGGCACTATTTTCATTTCTGGCCAGATGATTCCTTGTCCAGGGATTGTCTTATAGGACGGGCAGCAGCATCCGGGCCTCTACCCAGATAGCATCCCCTCCCCAGGTCATGACAACCAAAAATGTCTCTAAACATTCCTGAATGTCCCCGGGAGGGACAAAGTCACCCCAATTGAGATGTTAGAACCCCCACTTAGGCCAGCCAATCTGTCCGGGGTTTGTCAGCCACAGAAAGGGGCAGGGGAGGTGGGGCTGGTAACACGGCCCCTCCCTCGCAGGGCTTCCATTTCAACAAGTCATTGAGCATCGTGTGCCAGGCACGTACGAGACCCCTCGGCCACTGCCGTGAACCAAACAGCTGTGCTGTCTGCCGCGCGGAGTTTACAGACTAGCGGGTCGTGCCGAGGATGAGCTGAAACAAAACATCGGCACAACCGGACGCGGGCCCGGCTCGGCAGTGGCTGTTTGCTAAACTATTGTTCATTTAAGCTGTAGTGTCATTTTTAGCACAATCCTAATTAGCATCATAAGCAGTTAACCTAATGCCTGGCACAAACTGGGGTCAAGATAGATAGAAACGACGCTGATAAATAAAATGATACGTGGAGAGTGCTCAGCCCGGTGCCAGGCCCACAGGAGACGGTCGGCAGATGTCAGCTTCTTCCCCACTCCTCGGAGGCGCAGGGGAAGTCAGTGGAAGGTTCTGGATTGGGGTCTAGGTCTCCTGCCTCATAGTCTGGAATAATCCATTCTGTTAAATCATTCACTGAGGTCTCCCCCACCCCAGCCCTCTGTACTAGCCAGATTTTTACAGCAGTAAATAATGGTGAATAACAAATAGCATCCAATCCCAGCGGCTCACAACCGTGAGCATTTGTTCTGCTGGTGAACGCAGGGCGGCTGCAGCCTGGCTGACCTAGGCTGGGCCCGGCCGGGCTGCCCCGCTCCAGGCTGCGGGCTGGCAGCAGGTCTGACGCCCTGTGTTTATCCCTGAGCTGGTCTCATGGGACAGTGGCCACCCCAGGCATTTTCTTCTCCCAACAGGTCACAGGAGCACAAGAAATCAAGCCACCCGACACTCACATATCCAAGGCTTCCACTCGGGTCACGTCTGCCGACTCTCTGTTGGCCAGCGCAAGCCACACGGCCAAGCCCTATGTCGGGGGACAGGGACGGCGCACCCCACAGTGCAGGCGGGGGCAGAGCCTGCCTGCTGCCAGCGGTCCCAGCTGCCCGCCTTCCTCCAGGCAGGACCTGGGGCTTCGGGGAAATAAAACCACCAGGCTGGGGAGGTGGGGGCAGCCCAAGCGCGGCCCGGGCTCTGGATTCCGAAGGAAAACAGAAAGTGGGGAGAGGGACCTTGAAAGCACTTTCTTTTTCATGGGCAGGGGGTCAGAGAAACAAAGGAACTGGAGGTGGCACTCAGCCCCAAGGCCCGGGCTCCGCGGCCGACCCTGTGCCTGGGGCCGGCTGTCCCATTTCTCTGCCACTGCGCCTCTACCTTCCGGCCCAGGACCGCAGAGACTCGTGCCACCCGCATCTATTATCAATATCCGCTTAGGTCCAATTCGGAGATGGGAAAGGAGAGAGGAAGAACGTGCCGTGAAAACAGTAAGCAGGGTCTGGCTGCGATGGCTCAGCCCCCGACCGTGAGCTGGGCAGGGCTTCCAGGCCAGGAGCTGACACCCAGGGAATTGTTCCTTCCTGTGTGTCTTCAGAATCGGTGGAGCAGGCGCAACGTCATCACCGTGTGGTGTGACATTCGAGGGCCACAGATCTCTCTCCCCCAAACATCACGCACCTGACTCAGGCCCCTGGGTTCAGCGTCGCCCTCTGTAGGTAGGCTCCGGAATTGCACCCCGCATCCCACCCCTACCCCTCCTCTTCAAGTAAAAAGAGCACTTTATAGTTTGCAGTTTTTCCCTATCTACCATCCCAGATTTCTCGCTGGTTGGATTTACATCACGTGCAGACTACGTACCAGACACCTCGATGAGCACTGAGATACCACAGTGAACCTGAAAGACCCAGACCCTGCCTAGCCTCTGAGAGCTCACCGTCTGGTGCGGGGCATAGACACGTAACAAGCCTATGACCACATCCTGCCATTGACGCCGTGCCAGGACGCACCGGCTGCCTGGGTCATTGCAGTGAGCCCCCTGGAGGAGGTGACATCTAGCTGAACTCCAGTAATGACTGGGTGTCAGCCCGATGAAGGGACTGGAGGAGGTCGGAGGGGAGAGGGAGTCCGTGGAGTGTTGCAGCAGAGGGGACAATCGCGGCTGCAGAGTCAGCGAGACCGGGGCGCGGCGCACAGTGAGCGCTCTGCAAGTGTCAGCTGTCTTCACCCCGTGTTTACACCCGAAAGCCCTCCAACTTCCCAGCTGCCCTTTGCATTGGGTGGGGCAGGGACTCTACCCGCATCCGTCCAGGTGGGGACACAAGAGCTCAGAGGAGGAGGACCCGCCCACGGCTACAGAGTGAGCTAGTGGGGGTCCGGCCTCCCCAGGGGGCTGTGCCCGGTGCAGCGGAGGGTATCGATCACAGGGGTCAGAGGGCTTGGGCAATGGCCGTGGCTTTTCCACTAAACCTCTGCCTCTCCTTGAGCAGCCATTTACCGTCTCTGGCCTTGGGGGCTTCAGTTGGAACGTGGAGAGTGGCTGAACGGAAGCAACAGAGTCCCTTCCAGCCCTGACGCTCAGAGCTGCAAAGATTCGTTGTGAATGAGGCCAGTTCTGAGGCTGCTGTGAAGAACTGAGCCCAGCCCAGCTCTCTCCCACCTGCGTGGCCGGATGGTGGCGTTTCCTACACCAGAGGCAGGTCGGGTCTCCGGAAGACACAGCGTGCCATCTTGGGGGTTGTCAGCCTGGCATATGGGAAGTAAACCACTATCAGCAAAGCATGGCGCCCATTCTAGCATCGCCCAGTATTACTGGGTGGCCCGATACAATCCCCTAACCTCCCCAAGCCTCAGTTTCCCCAACTGTATTTGAAGAAAGTTGTTGCCACTTCTCTTCCTCCCAAGATTCTTTCGAAGGTTGGCCAGTGAATGAGACGGCCGAAGGGCCAGCACCTCCCTGACAGCCCTGGGCACAAGCCCACGAGGTCTGCTCCCTTCCGTCTGCCACTGCAGGCCTGGGCTCTGTCCCTTCGACTGCTCAGGGGACACGTCCGTCAGCAGCTTCACAGACAGAACAGCCAAACCAGAGCCCTCTGTTCCAGCAGCCTTGGGGCAGTAGAGGGCAGAAAAAGGGCATCTCACTCAAGGTCTACACTAGAAAGAGGTGGAGACCACAGCTAGCCCTGGTGTAGAGAGGCCCTGGAGACCCTGACTGGCCATGCCTCTGCTGTCCCCCACCACCAGGGGCTTTGAGCACCCCGAAGTCACTACAACACCTGGCACATCTGGTTGAAAAGAGTCAGCCTGCCTTCCAGATGGGATGACCGTCCACCACTGGACACTGGCCCTCTGACACTCCGGGCAGCGAGGAGGGATAAAACAGCTCATTCTCCCAGCACTTCCAGATGTGCGGCAATCTACACAGAGCACACATCTGGGGAACCAAGAGCAACTTCTCCTGTTGAAGTCAATGAACAAAAACGCAGAGCCCAGATACGGGGGATGGAAGCCGCCGGCTGCCTCATCCTGATAAGCCGCGAACCCCTCGCTGTCTCCCCTTCCCCAGCCCCTCTCCCATTCTCTGTGGCCTCACCCCTGCCACTGCCAACTCCTCCGTGCCGGGGGTGCTCAAGAAATGTCAGGGGGGAAACAAGAAAGGGGAAAAAGAAAAGCGCAGGGCTTTTTGATGCCTACTAACATAAATTCACATGGTACACTTTGTTTTCTTTTGGTGGATGGAGGAATTTGGCAGCTCAGCCTACGAGTGGAATCATTTTTTACAGGAGTTAACATTTTCTAGTTAGCCAGGGAGCAGGCACTGTGTTACCATCTCTAAAGCTTTATCTCATTTCTTCCTCAAGGTTGCACTATTAAGTTGGTACTATTAGAAGCAGCCTTTACAGGGGAGGAAATGGAGGCACAGAGGGGTTAAGCTATTTGCCCAAGGTCACACAGCCATGGAGGCCCGGACACAGTCTTCCAAGACAAGAGTGACTTCAGGGCCTGGGTGCTACTGCCCCACAGCATGGAGTTCCTGCCAAATGGGTCAGTCTGGAAGGGAATGGTTATTTACGCAAGCACATGCTGTCGGAGATCCCCTAAAAACATGCTAGAGCACGGCTCCGTCTTACAAATGAGCTGCACGGGTCTGCAAGTACGACAAGGCAAATGAAGTGGGGCCTTGCAGGATCAGATCTTGTCTTTATTTAAAATTTTAATATTTTGCTCATCCTGGGTTTTTGGCACCAAATCGATGTTTTAAAACATTGCATTAAAATGTGATTTGTCTTCATGACTGAGTTTTTGGAGACCCCTTAAAATTTGCCCCTGAGGGACCACCCTGCACTCACTCTAACCCCAGCCTGGGCCACAGAGCCCCGACTTTGTGTCCACTCTGGCTCAAGGGCAGCAATGATGAGTAGAAACAGTCAACCCCTGTCTTTAGGGAATTCACAGGGTCTTGGGGAAATAAGACTTCTACAAGCTCTATACCTGGGGGAGTAGAACAGCAAGCACCGGCTTGCAGGAAGCAGCACACAGCAGATTAAATGCAGACATTGTCACGTTGGAGCGCCTGGCTCTGAATTCCGCATCTGCAGCTTATTGGCTGGGGAAGCCTGGGCGAGTTACTTACCTGCCCTGGGCCTCAGCTTCCTCATCTTTAGAATGGGACCGATGATGGTACCCAGCTCCCCGGATGGGCATGCACAGCATTTAGAACACTCCAGGAGAGCACCCTCTCCGTGTGTTCGCTGCTATTATTAACGTGGTTATAATTATTACGTAAAAACCATGAGCACCTGGGGTATTGGGGGACAGGTGGGCTGGAGGGGGCTGAAGCAGCCTGCTGGTGATGCTTGGGGGACACAGAACTTCAGGTGGAGTCTGAGCAGCATAGGTGCAAAGGGAGGGGCGTGTTCTGTGGAAGGATACTGCAGCCTCCTCGTGAAATCTGACGCTTTTAAAAAATCAACCTATTTTTAATTGTGGGAAAATATACACGCATAAAATTGACCGTTTTAGCCATTTTTCGTTCAGTGGCATTAAGGACATGCACGTTGTTTGCTGTCCTGCCATCACCACCATCCGTCTCCAGAACTTCCCGATCCTGCCAAACCCAAACTCTGTGCCCCTTAAACAACGACTCCCCACACTCCCCTCCCCCGGCCCCTGGCAACCACCATTCTGCTTCCTGTGTCTGAACCACACCACCCGAGCTGAGTGGAGCCACACGGCATTCATCCCTCTGTGGCTGGCTTGTGTCATAGCGCAATGTCTTCAGGGTCCATCCATGTCGTAGCGTGCATCAGGACACAGCCTGGTACTTCTGCAAGTCTTGGGAACTACCCAAAATTAGATGATGGATGTCAGTGCCAGCATTCGGTGGGTGGGTTGAAAGCACGGGTGAGAAGGGTGCAGTCCCGCCTGGAGTGGCTCATCACCTAGGCAAGGACCCTGAGGACAAACACCCCCAGGCACTGTCTCAGAGTCCACACTGGACACAGAGGCGCAGGGCATGACGATGTCAGCGGAGACATCACAGAGTCCCCAGCTGCTCTCCGCCACGTGGCAGCCCCTAGCCCCATCCATCCAGGTGGCCGCCCTGGAGACGAGAAGAGTCGGGCACTTGGGACAGATGGCGTGGCGCGTGCAGAGTGCAGAGGCAGGAGCGGGACAGAGAGTCAGCACTTATTTAAACAAGCAACCCTGGGCCTCTGGAACGGGGAGGACCTGGGTTCCAATCCAGGAAGTCTGAGCTATTAGCTGTGTGATGCCAGGCAAGTTGCTTCCCCTCTCTGAGCCTCAGTTTCCTGAACTGTGAAATGGAGGTCGTGACAGCGTCTACCCCGGGAGTTGCTCCGAGGCTCCGATAAGACCACGAAGGTAGAGCACGAAGCCCGGGGTGAGTGCTCAAGAAACATCGTCTCTTGTTAGCTCCCAACCTCAAGCCCCATCCCTCCTGGGGGTGGCCGAGGCCAGTCCGGGAAGGGCCTTGTTGCACAGGAGAGAGAAGCAAACCCCCGGGCAGCCGTGCAGGTGGCTCCCGGGTACCCACGTCCAGCTCCCTCCCGGGCCACCTCCCCTGCTGCTGGCGGGGGCTGCCCTCCCCCTCCCCCTTATTGCTGTCTGACGTGCACCTGCCACCACTTTATTCGTGGAGATTTGCATTGATTTTGCCATAAACCCTTATGAATTTAGCTTGTGGAAAAAATAACATTGATCCCCCTGCCCGTAATTTGTCTCTGATCTGCGGGGCCCACCGCTAATGGTTTTCCCAAAGATTTACGTTGGCGAGCAGGGGACGTGGCTGCAGCCACCCACTGCGTGCCACCACCCTTGCTCTCAGGATCGTCTTGGTTTTTGCCATTTTGTCTCTTTGGCTGAACATGGGCAGGTTCAGTGACTACAGACTGTGGTCCTGTCCAGCTGTCACCCGCTCACTGCAGGGCAAGGAAGGAGGGAAGTTGGAGGTGAGGGAAAGAGGTCGCCTGTTGAGGAAAAGAAGGAAGGAAACGCACTGGCCACACGTCTTCCACACGCCGGGCACTTCGAACTCACCTTTCCTCGTGTGACTCTCGTAATAATAAAATCAGGTCATTAGCTCCCTTTACAAGAAAACTGAGGCTCAGAGAGGTTGGACATTCGAGCTTCCTGTAATACGCAAGGAGCAGAGTCAGTGGGACTGCCCGGGGGTGGGAGCCCATGTGGCCGAGATGTCCTCTCCTCCCCCGGGCAGGGGTGAATGACATTTCCCAGCCTCCTTTGCAGTTACTTTGTGCCTTTGATGACTTCTGGCTGGTGGGACATGAGCAGAGGTGACATCGCTGCCAGGCCTGGCCCTGAGAAACATCCTCCATCTCTCTCTTCCCCTGCTCAGAGACCTTGGGTGGTGTCGTTAGAAGGTGGGGAAGAGTCACTCAGCTGGCATGGGATAGGTACGAGTGAGAGAGAAACAACTGTTGTACAAAGCTACTGAGATGTCAGAGCTGACAGCTCATACTGGTTACCCTAACACCATAGCTGGCATTTATTGAGCACTTACTATGTGCCAGGCACCGTACGAGGCATTTCATGTTATTTCCTCATCTGAATCTTACAACAGCCCCACGAGGTAGGTACTGCCTTTGGTAGATGAGGGGCCGGGGCCAACAGAGTGAAATTTCCTCCCCAGGGTCACACGGGCATAGGTGGCACGACCAGGCTTCACGCCAGGTGGTGTGAGGCTCGCGCCTGGGTTCTCCTTGTCTCGCCAGAACATCCTGCACGGCCCTGGGAGGAGGCAGAGTGTGTGGGGGTCGGCGGGGGGAGCAAGTCTGACGGGTTCCCCTAGCTCGGGTCACGGTCCCTCACTTTCGTACACTTCATGTTCACAAGCGTCATTTCTTTCGTTATACTTGGTCCTGGAAGCTACGCAAAAAGGAGTCGATGACAAGTAGAGACCCTGTGGCGAGTCCTGCGATGCAGGTGATCGCTCCCTAATTCATCTGCATGGAGCTGTGTGTTCTATGGCTGGTCACTGTCCCTCTCTGGTCCTCCATTTCCCCACATGCAAAATGAGGAGGCGTGAGCCAGGCAATCTGTGCCCAGCTCCAGCACGCCGGGGCAGAAATGCATGTTTCCCAGAGTGGCTGGAGGCGGCCTGGGTACACTGTCGGCCCGCGCCAGAAAGAAGCAGGCTCTCGCCCAGGGCCATCAGCTTGTCCCAGAGAAACGTGTGGTTTATTTGGCAATATAATTCCCTCAAGAATTGTACAGGCATTCATTTTGCTTCTACTCAGTTCCACGTACAAATAACAACCATGGAGATCTCTACTAGACAGTTTCTGTGTTTGAAAACGCTTGCCCTTCACTTCCTGGCATGTTCGCCCTGCCCGCCCCGGGGCCGCGTGGGGCGGGGTGGGAAGGTAGCGCTCTGAGCTGGCCCTGGGGGCCGGATGTCGTCCGCGGTCTGACTTGAGGTTCCCGAGAAAAGATTGTGCTTCAGTCTTCTCTCCTGCCCCGTGAGGGCACCCAGATCGTCTTTATAACCAGCCTGACACCTCCTCTCCCACAGGACTCTGCTGAACAGGAAAGAAGCAGCCAAAACCCGGAACATTCTGAGGTTTCCAGCAGCCCCACGGGAGTCACGGGCGCTGTTGGCACACGATCTGCTTCCCAGGTCGTGCGGGCAACGGCAGACGTTTTGCCGTGTGGTACCCGGGGCCGTCTCCCTGGCCTGCAGTACCCGCGTCCTCGCCTCCTGCTCCCTGACCGCTGATCCAGACCCTCATCGCGGAGTCTTCTTATGGCCACAGCCCGCTCCGGTCCCAAAGGCAGTTTGAGTTAAGACTCAGTGGCTGTGACAAAAACCAGAACAGCAAGACCGACGTTTCTCTCTCATCTGACCGCTGATCGGGGGCTGGAAAGGCAGCTTCCCGTGTCGGGGACAGGCCTCCTTCCACGTCACCCTGTGCTGTCGTCAGGGTGCGGGTCCCCCTCACGGCCGCGCTGTCACCGCAGGCAGGGCGGGTGGAGGGTATTTTCCTTGTCTTTTACGTGCATGACTTGGAAGTTGCTTCCAGAACTTCCTCTTAAATCTTATTGGTTAAAACATAATCACATGGCCATCTAGTGACACAGGAGTATGGGAAACACAGTCTTTAGCAGGTGACTCTGTGTCCGGCTAAAATGCAGCAAATTCTGTTATTAGCAGAAAAGGGAAGGAGCAAACATTGGAGACACGCATCTGCAACGCAGCGCCGCAGAGGCAGGAGAAGGGAGGTTCGCGGTAGTTGAATAAGCCATCTAAGGTTGCCTAGGTCACAGTGATGGAACCAGACCCGAAACCCGACCGTCTGAGCCCGGAGTCCATGCTACAAACCGGTCTGCTCCGCTAACACAAGTGCTGCTCCCAAAACAGTGCTCAAAGATAACAGGAGTTCAGCAAATGTTATTCTGTTTTCTCTTTGCCCTGACCGCTGGATAGCCAGGTCCTGAAAAAATAGGCCACCGCTACCTCCACCCAGACAGGTAAGTTTTGAAAAGATAGTGTCGAAGGTAATGATGGCAGGAACGTGGTGGGAGGGTTTAGCAAGTGACATCGTGGGGCTTTGGGTCTCTTGGGAAAGTAGTATCCAGCTGTGTTGCTCAAAGTGTGTTCCGTAAAGCATCCATGTGACTTAATTAGAGCAGCGGGGAGCCCAGGGACCTGCACTGAATTTTATGCACACCAAAGTTTGACGACCACTGGTTTGGAGTTTTTGCAGGGGACCTGGGACATGGTTACCTGTAGCCAGGTGGTGACCAGTGTGGGTAAATACAGTACCGGACTTCTGAGCCAGATGAACCCGGGTTCAAACTCAGGCTCTCCCCACTTCCAGCCTTGTGGTCTTGTACAAATCACTTCGCCTTTAGGGTCCTCAGTTTGCACATCAGTAAATTGAGTTGAAAACACCTGCCTCGCGGATTGTTCATTCATCCAGCAAATACGTACGCGCACCCGCTCCATGCCAAGCACTGTCGTTAGCAATAAGCAGGACAAGTCCATGCTTGCCCCTCGTGGAGCTTGTGTGGTAGTGGAGAGACAGGACGTAGACAAGAAAGACAAGTCAAACGTACTACGGTATTTTAGGCGGTGGGGTTACAGAGAAAATGAAGCCAGGGAAGGAGATAGAAACTGGTAGGATGCGATGTTAGACCAGGCATCCAAGGAAGGCCTCCTGGAGGAGGTGGCAATCAGTGAGTCATGCAGGTAATCTGGAGCAGAAGGCTTGCCAGAGAGGAGCGGCACAATCTGGGCAGGGCCCAAACAGCAGCCGGGCAGGCATGGCTGGAGAGGACAGAGCCAGGGAGAAGGGCAGGCGCGAGGGGACAGACGGCAAAGGCACCGGGTGCTGCGCTAAAACGGGAGCGGTTGGGAGGTTTGGAGCTGAGAAGTGACATGAATGGACCTCGGACTGACATGCAGAGAACGGGCAGTGGGGATGTGGGGGCCCGTCAGAAGGCTGTCGTGGGTGCCAGGGAGAGAGACCCCAGCTGAGAAGGCGAATGACGGAATGGCGCACTGACTGGCCCCCACACTGCTCCAGCTTCCGGGGCTGCCCATGGCCATCCCAAAGCCTCATGGAAAAGAGGCGGGTGTCAAGATGCTCCTGCTCACAGGGGTGCTTCTGGATTATTCTGGGAGGGCTGCTCCGGAAGCTTTGGTCTGCCAGCCTCCGACCTGCTGCCATGGGAACCGGGCCTGGGCTGGGTGTACTGGGACGAGAGATGGAGCAGCGATGCCTCCCACACCCCTGGGGGCATCCTCTCCATGGAGTTCTTGCAGCGACACAGCCCAGGAAGTCGGCAGGAACGCCAGGCGTGGTCACCGGGAGGCACTCTAGCCCCGATCCCAGCAGGGGTTGGAGCTCGTGTGATCAAACGTGTCTTGGCTTCTTTGGGGGTTCTATGATATGTGTCTCTCTGCTTTGTCCTCCTGTAGCCCCAACTCACTGCAGACATGTCCCCCAGTGCCAAGAGGGGAGGCGGGGAGGGGACTGGACTGCTGGCCGTGTACCTGCCCGAGCACCTGTGCGGTGCTTTCTGAGTGTGCGATGCTGCTTAGAGTACCTGTGTGACGTGAGCGGGTGGAGGGGAGCTCGCCTCTTCCATTCCCTGGCTCACCTACACGTACGCCTGGCTGCACGTAAGTGTCTAGTTCTCTCCGTTTGTGTGTTTAGGTATATATGCATATATGTGCGCATACATACACGTGGGTCTTTGCACGCATGCGTGTCTGGCTGTGCATCTCTATTTTGGGGCATCTCTGTGTCTGTGTTTGTGTATGCGTGTGGTGCTTCTAAGGCATGCCTTGGTGTGTCTGTGTGCCCGCGTGTGTGTGTGTTCCTATGTGTGCATTCACGCCTCTGATTCTGGAGAAATCCAAGAATGTGCCTGTGTGCCCACGCTTCCAGCACCTAGTTCTTCCCTCCTGCAGTACAGGAATCTTGCCAGTCTCCATGGTGGCTCTGAGGGCCCCCTGTCCCCGGGAGGCGTGAGGCTGGATGAACGGCTGAGGCAGATGGACTCTGGGAACAATACGATTTTTTTCCTACGTGGTGTCGCGCCTACGAGGACCAGGGTCAGGGCTGGTTCATAGAGCAGCGTCTCCATGCTGAGCAGAGGAAGATGAGAAAGAAGACGGCAGATAGTGCAGGTGGGGGGAGAAGGAGAGGCGGCAGAGAGTGAAGAAATGGCAGAGAGAAAAGTAGCCAACGGAATAAGCAATGACTGAGCAAGACACCCCCAAACCGACTAGTTGAAAAGTGGAATAATCCCACCAAATTGGGAGACAGGTGCTTCGTAGAACATCCATCCACTGCTTCCTTCACCCTCTTATTTTGCAACTGGAATACGTTGATGTCGCTGTGCCTGACACCACCCGGTCTGGCCGTTCCAGTTCTGCCTCCTTTGCAGCGTTGACGAGGTGCCCACGGAATGCTGGGAGACCCCCAGGGACGAGTTGGTTGGTTTTGCTTCTAGCTTTCTCTTATGACCCAGTGTAAGACAAGGACCCCTGGCCTTTAATATAAAAACATAGTTGACTCTTGTCCGACATTCTGCGGCAAGCCTGATGCCCTCCCCAAGTTTCGTGAGCACTTCTACGGGAGCAGGTGCGCATGGTCACTTCGAGCACAGAGATCGTCGCCATCATCTCCCGAAGCTGCCCTGGTCCACTGCAGAGCTCTGCCCATTTTCCTGACTTCCTCCAAAACCACGACACGGGGCATCGCATGCAGCAGGCACGACACCACGTGTGGAGTGTCGGAGAGAAGGTCACTGCACCACAAGGCGAGCTTGACATGGAACTTCCGACATCGTTTGTGTGAAGACTTCTCCATGGACGTTGGCCCCATGGGCCACGCTGTCCGCTCTGCCATCTTTCTCTGCCGCCTCTCACCTGGGAGGTGGGTGAACGGGACGGCTCCTGTGGTCCCTCCCAGCTTTGGAATTCGACGGGGCTCAGTCCGCGGTGATCTGCCAGCGCTGGCTGCGGGAAAGAGCTCCGTGCGAAGACTGACACCAGCTCATTAGGGTTTCGTTCCCTCCCATTCTCCTCCAACTACACATCCCCTCAACCTCAGTTCCCGCCCCGCCGCCTCCCCTCCCACAGGCAGCCCCTCTGATGGGTTTTCTGTGTATGCTTCTGTTTGTATGTCTTTTTGTGACATGCACGTTGCTGCTTCGCGTGTGTGCATTTCAGTGCACTTCAATGGCGTTTCCATTCCGTCACCGGGTTTTTGCAATTGGCCCCTACTGCTGCGGGCACATCCGGTGTGTTGCTTCTCACTGCTCCCGGCCTCCTGATGGACACAGCCACCCCGTGGAAGCTAACATTTTCAACACCCGTCATGTGTCGGACGCTGCCCAATAAAGCTCAAACTTGGATTACCAGACTTAATCCTCCCAGCAACCCCTGCAATAGGCTCTATTGTTATCCCCATTTGATGGAAGAGAAAATTGAAGCAAGAGAGGTTAAGCAACTTTCCCAAGATACCTGAGTTAAGAAAAGGCAGAGCAGGTATTTGAATCTAGACTCGTTTGATTCCAATGTCCTCTCTTTTAATCACTGTGCCAAGTAGGCCCCTCTGGGCCCCTTTCAAACTCCACATTCTAGAACTAGTTGTCCTTGGGAATAAGAATCGAGTGATAATAATAGCTCTTATCTATTGCACGCCTACTAAGTGTCAGAGTCTTTACATCATTCACAGCTGCCACATACAGTTGCACAGGTAGCACACTGCACAACTTCAGGAAGCATCATCTACCTAGAGTGCAATATAAATAACACTCCCTGGGGATGTGCAGTGGGGCGACAACAATCCTATGAGGCTGGAATTGTTACATCTTATTTACAGCCAAGAAAAGTGAGTCTCCGAGTGAGACAGCTCAACAGCACAGTCAGTGTGTGGCAGAGGGCAGCTCTGACCGTGCCTGGCTGTAGAGTCCTTGAGACATTTAGACCCTTCCTCAGCCTACTGCTGGGAAACAGGCTGCCCATGCCACATGCTCGCTTACGCCACGAGTGTGCCCTGAGTTTTCCTGGGGACTGCTGCCCACGTGGAGATACTGCCTGACCAGGTGACTGCAGGGGGCGGGCATTGAGCAGGACATTCCTGCCACCCAGACGCTGTGGTGCTGAGCATGCATCCTCCTCACCACCCTTATCAGCCTGAGCTGGGGGCTCCTGCGCCCCTCACCCCACTGCATCATGGGCTCGGTTACCATCCACCCACCAGGTGGATGCCAAACTCATCATGGCGGAAGTCCGCAGAGAGCGGCAGTAATTCTAGGAGAGGAGCCCTGGAGAGATCTCTAGGTTTGGTTTGCGGCATTAAGACAGCTTCAGAGAAAAGCCTTCACTGCAGACAGAAGAATATTATTCCAGAGCTATTCCCCTGGCCCATTACAGCAAAATAATAAAGCTTTAGTTTCTATATATTTGTCATGCTTAGCGCACGTGTATTTCAAGTGTATTTGACAGCATATAAAATTGAAGTGAAAAATTGCAAAATTGGCCAATTCTTGTACATTTTAAATGTATTTCCTTTATTTGTTACACTTATTTTACATATCTACATGATCCATCTTTGGAACTAGAGAGGTAAAAAGTGATGAATCGATACTGAGGTTTTCCACGGCGAAGAGGCCCACGTTGGATGTGAAATTTCCTCCGTGCCGGCGGAGAAAAATGGCGGCTTCCCTGCCCCTTCCCGGGCAGTTCCGCCTCCCAGGGGCCGGGGTCAGCCGTTGCCACGCTCAGGAAGACCCCTTCCCGTCCCATCTTGGGTGCCAGCTTTCTCTGAGGACACCAGAAAGTTTCATTGGTCTGAGCCGGAAATCTAATTAGTAGAACTAATCTCCTTACGTTGAGGTTCTCCTTCTGAGGCTCAAGGGTGGACTTCAGGGGTCTTCCTAAAATTATGTATATAATTTTTAGGATTTATACATTTTTCTGTGGCTGCAAAAGAAGGTCAAGACATCTATCTCCCTGGGGGTCCGGGGTGGGCTCTGTCTTACGGAAGAAGAGGGCCCCCCTCTGGCTGGTTCTTCCTGGACCCCACCTCCACCCACCCTGGCAGAGAGAGCTGGGTGGTGGATGGAGCTGGGGCCCTAGCCGCGTCTACACAGCCTCTTACCTGCATCTTCGAGTCACTCTCAGGGAAAAGCTCTCTGGGGTGTGGGTGTGGATGAATCTCCCCACCGGCCACTCGGCGACCCTCCCCACAGATGGCCACGAAGCAAGAGGACTCGGGATCCTTATTCACATCTGATCAAGTGCAGCAGGGATGGGACGGAGTGTCTCCAGCTCAGCACTAAGGGTCCTGGGGTAGGAGGCAGCGTACGCGTCCCGTCACCGTGTTCTGCCACGAAGACGCTCATGAGTTGGTGTCTCAAATGCAGGCCCGTGATGGGCAAGGCTCCTCCTCATACTCCATCCTGGGATGACCCTTCATCCTTTAAATGTTGGAGGGCAGTTGGGGACCCACCATCAGGGCAGTGGTTTGGGCTTGCAGAAAGCCAAGCACAGCTTTCCCTGGGTGCTCAGCCTGGGTACGGCTCCCTCTCAGGCCTGAGGCAGAATTCACTCTGCTTGGTTCGCTTCTCCACGCTTGGCTGCACCCATGCCCAGAATGGCGCATTGACCCGTTACTCGCCCACACTCCCCCGGAGGGCCGGGGCTATATTTTGTTCATTTCTGCACTGTCTGTGCCTGGCGTAGCACATACAAGGTCTTAGGAAGACTGTTGGATGGAATGTTTGGATGGAGGGATGGATGGATGGATGGATCAATGGAGAGATAGATGGATGGATGGATAGATGGATGGATTATGGTTGGATGCACGGATACATGGATGAAATGAATTTCTTGTGAGCAGTTTCATACAGGCTTCTACACATGGAACCTGGGCCTGTGAAACAGTCCTATCCTTTGCGTCACCCTCCCCAGCAAGGGGAAACCATCCATAAAAGCCTCATTAATAACTCAAACAATGGAGAGACCCGACCAACCACATCCCTCCCTCCATTAAGGACGAACACCCCTTGGGGGAGCGAGGGGCTAACGCATCTCTCCCCGTGGCTCTGCCACAGCTGCCGACCATCAGGGAGCCCATTACAGAACAAGAAAAGCTATTGATTCCTGATGAAAGATGCCTGGGGTACTGGGGCAGCCACTTCCTGGGCCCAGCAGAGGAGGGACAGGGGCAAGACCCTTCTCCTCACTGTCACCAGCTAGAATGCAGATGGCCCTGGGTGCCCAGGATGAGGTGGGTCCACAGGTTAGCTGAGCTAGAAGGACCATCCCGTGGAACCTCCTCATTTTGCAGATGACAAAACAGGTCCAGAGAGATTGAGCAACTTACCCAAAGCTACACTGTTGTAAATGAATTCAAAAAATGGTCCTGGCTCTCCACCCATCCTGGCATCCATGCGCTTTGCAATGGGACTTTGCAGCTCCACCCACCAAGAGGAGGCTCCTGCCTCCCTACCCTTGAATCTGGCCTTGGCGGCGAGATTTGTCTGAGCAGTAGTGATGGAAACGCCTCTAGGCCAGTTTTGAGCCCGTGTCTCAAGACGCATGAGTTTTGGTCTTCTTTTGCCTTTCTACCTCTGATGAGGACATTCCGGCTAGCCTGCCGGAGGGATAAGCAGAGCCCGGTCAGCCCGGTTGTTCTCGTCAAGCCCCGACATGCGAGAGACCCCAGCCGAGATCAGCAAAGCCACCTCTCTGACCTGCAGCTGACGGACACGGGACCGTCCCACCTCCAGCCTCCTCCCCCCCAGGTCCATCCTCCATCCCAAAGGCCTTGGCCAGGGGCTCCGGGGCTCTAGATTTTCCCTCTTTCCTTTTTCTTTTCTTTCTTTCTCTTTTTTTCTTTTTGCTCACTCAGTGTATTAAAAATGTTCAAAAAGAGTTTGGGCCAACATCTAGTCATTGGAAGCTCTCACATAGAATCCTTCTGCTGAAAGATCAGAAGCCCTTGTCCCCCGCCTTGCTGCACAGCACGCCCATCTGGGCCTGAGAAGCAGCTGCCCCTAGACTGGGACACACAGTCCCCATCCGTGCTCTGACACCGTCCTCGCCACTAACACACACCTTGTCCCCAAGAGCTTGAGCACTGGTCACCATCGATCTTCTGCTCTTGGCTTTCTTAGAGGAATCTCTCTGGACATGGCTGTCAAAAGTTAGCAAACAAAAGGTAGCCCTCGAGGGCCTCGGGATTCCAGGAAAACAGAGAAAGCATGTTCCTTTGTGGGAGTGATGACTATCTCCGTGTACTTAAAAGGCAAACAACACCTGGTCTCGCTCATTAATCCTGGCCTCTGGGGGCACCGGGATTTTCCAGACTCTCAAAGACCGTGGCCCTACCTACCTTCCCAGACGCCCCCAGCCTAGGCCCGTGCACCCTAAACCCCAGGTCCAGGGGGCCACTCGTTTTGCATCCCTGCCCTCACCCCTTAGCCCGTGCCGTGCCCCCTCCCCACTCAGCATTGGTGTTTGCTTCAGACTTGTATGTTTCTCTAAATCTTACCTCCCCCAAAACCACCTCCCCTCCCCCAGTCAGGACTGCTCTTACTTGCCCTTGCACCCATACTGTCCAGCACCATGGGGACCCCCTATTTTAGCAGCTCTCGTGGACTGCCTTCGTGTACAATACCCCCGCACAGCTCTGCCTCCCCTCAAAGGCAGGACCGAGTTGGGGGACATGCAATGCCCCCCTCCTCCAGGACTAGCCCTGCTGTAGACATTACCAAAAAAAGTAGCTTTAGACTGAAATTGAATGTTTGTGATTTGCATAGTTTTGCATTTCATTTGCATAGCACTTATTTCCTGTCCAAAAATACTGACATTTGCTCACAATTTAGCACTTGACTCCACAGGGCTCCTGACATCATTCCCTGCGCCCCTGTCCTCTCACCTTCCGCCCACCCCTGCTTGGACTGACCACAGTTGCGGAAACACCTGGCTGGACCAGGCCTGGTGGGAGTGGGCCCCTCCCTCTCCTCCTCCCGCAGTGCAGCTGGGGTCCTGCCCCCGGAAACCTCAGCTTGGCCGCCAGGCTTGACGTCGACTGTGCCCAGTGCCCAGTACGTGGTCTGGACATGCCAGGAGCTTAGGAAGAGTCCGAATGAATGAATGAATGAATGCATGATGGAGTGAATGGGGGATTTAGTGCGGCAGATGTTGAGCGAGCGAGTAGGTGAGTGATGGAGGCAAAAGGCGGGAGCCAGAGCCCAGGGAGACGAGGTCCACACAGGCAGTTTGCACGTGGCTATGAGCTCCGTGCTCGGAGAGAGACACGTCTGGGTCTGAAGCCTGGACACGCCAGACCAGGCGGGTGGCCTTGGGCAAGTCCCTTCATCGCTGGGTGCCTGGGTTCCTCTGCACGCCAGTGCCCAGTGCGGCGTCTGACTCAGGGAGGGTGCTCAAGAGACATGTTGGATGGATGAAGAAATGAATGAATGACCCCCCCACCCCCCACAGGATTGCCGAGCAGATTGAACGAGATGCTGCCCACCCGGCACTTGCACGGTCTGGTTCTCAACAGTCGCTCAGCCTGAGTCCGGTCCATCCACCACGCTCCTGTGATCACCAGGACTTACGTGTCCCCAGCCTTTGACTGAGCACAGCTGGAAACACAAACGTGTGTCCTTCAGCACTTCGCCGGGAGCCAGCTTTGTGCCTGCCCTGCGGCTGCTGCCGGGGAGCCAGAAATGGGGCTCAGGCCTGCCCCGCGGGGTTTACTCTCGGGCTGGGAGAACGAGGACGGCTCTCCGTGGGATCGCTAAAGGGGGGGCTGGAGCCCACCGGCCGTGATGCTGGAGCCAGGGGAGGAGAGCAGAGGAGCGAAGGTGGGACACACTGGAGACTAGGCAAGGCGTGGAGGGAAGCTGGTCCGGGGAGGACGGGCACCTGTGACAGGGGCACATTGCCGGGGCCACCTCCACCACCTACGGCCCAGACTCTGCCACCCTGAGAGGGCACTCACTGCATAGAGGTGCGTTTTCCCGGCATCAGGGTGGACCAGCACACAGCGGAGAGGCCAGGGTCTCCGGTTGCATCTCTAAGCGGTCCAGTCAGCATCACACGGAGGAAAATGCCACCCAGCTCAACAGCAGCCAACAGGAGCCCAGGTGGGGACACCCAGACCAGACGACGGGGCAGGAGCAAGGTCAGCAAGGCTTCCTGCGGGGGTGAGCTGTGCTGATTTGGAAAGATGAATCCAGCTAGCTGGGAAGAAAGGGCATTTCGGGCAGAGAGACAATCACCCACAAAGGCTGGGAGCTGGAAGGGAATGTACCTCTTTTGAGGCCACCAGGAACTCCAGAGGGGGTAAGTGACTTCCCTGAGGTCACACCATGTTTCAACAGCAGTACTTTGGTCCTTGGTTCCTAATTCATGGCGCAAAGCTCTGGGAGCAGAGGGTGTAGAAGACACCGAGGGTGGGTGAGAGAATCCGGACAGCAGGATCCTCTCAGCCCTGCATCTGCCTTGTATCTTTAACACGTGACCAGAAGTGACCCTAAGAAGAAATTGCTAGAAAAAATATCACTATTTGGATATCTTTGTTTGACCTTAGTCTCTTCTAGAGAAACGTGCCTTTGTTTGCCAGGGAGCCAAGAGGCAGTGCAGCCTTAAGACAGAAAACCCAGCCCAAGGTGGCCTAGGCCAGAGGGACTCCATTTGCTCAATCAACTCCTAAGTCCAGGCCAGGGTGGACTTCAGGCACAGCCTGGTCCAGGAGCTCAGACCGTGCCTCCAAGGCTAGGTTTCTCTATCTTCAGTCTTCAGCTTGATCTCTCCTATATTGGCCCCCTTCCCAGAGAGACTGTCTCCTTGTCTCCCCCACGTCTGAGCTCTGCTTGGGGAGCAGAAGGCAGAGGCCACCACACCCAGGGGCTTCACTTCCTGGAACAACAGCTTTGCAATCTGCTGCCTCACTGTTATCTCTGTGCTTCTGTCTTAGAGATTGATGGCATGTCTCGTGATGTAATTTTCTGACTAAGGGGCTTGGGAAAGCCTGGGCTGTAATCTCGCCTCTATTTCTAACTAGCTGTGCCCTTGGCCAAGTCGCTGCCCCTCCCTGGGCCTTGGAGTAGAATCATGATTTTTGAACATTTTTAAGCAGCAGATACATCCTTCCCGTGAAGTGTGGCAGAGAAGGCTCTGTAAAGAGTGGAACAGCTCTGGTTGATGAAGGGGCGGTGGGGGCGCGATTCTGGAGCTCAGCCCTTCTCCTCCCACCCTCTCCAGCCTGGAAAGCACCGGGCTGACAGCCTAGAGGGCCCTCAGCTCTCAGGTCACCCGGCATTGAGGAGAGAGCACAGGTCTCAGAGACACGTGGACTTTGGGCCTGGGTTGGAACCCCAATCCCACCAATACATTGGTAGCTCTCTCTGCCCCGAAACTCAGGGACTTCCAATCACTTCTTTTCACCCATGAACTTGCAGGTCTGCTGGGCTTGGCTGACCTAGGCTGACCTCCACAGGGTGGCTCTGCTCCACCTGCCTCTCATCCTCCTCCTGGCACCAGAAGGCGAGACGGGGCCTGTTCCCACAGCGAGGGCGGCAGCGCAAGAGAACAAATGGAAACTCACAGGACCTCTGAAGGCCAAAGCCTCAGAACCGCGTCCACTGTCACTGTCACCAGCACCCCACACCTGAAACCAGTCTCACACCCAAATCTAATGTCGAGAGCGGAGAAGTACATTCTACTCACGGTGAGGCCGCAGCAAGGGTGGGGTGAAGGGTCGAGGCCCACACATCACTGGACTGCAGCCACCTTCTAACTGGGGGGCCTTAGACAAGAGAATTAAACTCTCCGTGCCTCAGTTGTCCTCATCCAGAGAATGGGACTAATTATGTCCACCTGCTAGGGTTGCCGCGAGAATGAAATGACAGTCGTAGATGAGATCTCCTACTTCCCCACCAACTTTTCCCTGAGATGGATGCTGCTCAGATAAACCTCAACTCAGACGTAGGATCAGGTCCCACGCAGCCTGTCAAACACATAGTTACTATCCCATGACAACACGTGTTGGGGAAGCGTGGTGTGAGTGTGTGCGTGCGCGCACATGTGCAAGCACAGATGTGGGAAGCGCTCTCGCTGAAAGGCAGATGTCGCACACTCTGCTTTATGAAGCCTCTCAATGGCTGAAGTCACTTTCAGGGCCCAGCTCCCAGATTCTGCCCGCTGCAGAAATCATCCTGTTATAATTACAAGTTAATTAAAGCAGAAGAGATCAAAGCCACTTTAGACAGATTAATGATACAGCGAGTGCCAGGAATTTCATCGTTTTATGTATTAACCACATTGTCGTTTTTATTCCACTTTTTTCCTCTCTTTTGTGTCAGCCGAAAAGTCTTTCACATCTTTTCTCTGCCCCCTCAATGCGCGAGGAATCTGAAGTCCTAACAGCTGTGAGGAGCTGTCTATGGAACAGGGGCCCAATCAAAGGAAAACAGAAAAATCAACGAGCCTTTTAGCTTCTCACTGGAATGAAGCTACCACCCGCTTAACCTCCTCTACCTAAAAAAAAAAAAGACCTAAAAAACATCAGTCATTAAAATCAGGCCAAAGCAAAGAGAGGAACTGGAAGCTGGAGCCCCCAGCTCCTGCCTCTCCAGGGATGCTCTGGGAGGAAAGGAATGTTTGCATTGCGGGTCCCCTCCTAGCTGAGCATGACAACCACGCCATGAAAGCGTAGCCTGGGGGTGGAGTGTGATTCCGATAACCCACGCAGAAGAGTAAGCAAATGGTCCATGCACGCACCAGCTCCCCCAGCGGGGGTTTACTGAATGTCCGTCGTGTGCCAGACATCGGATTAGCGCCTCAGGTGTGACGGCAAACAAGCCGGAGGCTGCCTCTGCCCTCGGGGCGCTTGCAATCTGGCCGTGGGGTGCACAGCTAACGCGGGCAGCCTATCGTTAAGGTAACATGTAGTCGAACCACCCCACCCGCATATCTCGGCGGCTGAAAGTCAAAGCGTATTTCTCTCCTGCATAAAAGCCAATCTGTGGTGGAGGGAGGGAGTTTCAGGGACCCAGGCTGGGGGAGCCACCTTCATCTTCAATATATGGCTCCCAAAGTCACATCCACTGACAGGCAGAGGAACACTGGAAGTATGCAGGCCACATGGGACATTTTCATAGGTCAGGGCCAGAAGGGGTGTACAGCACTTTCGCCTCCAATCCAGTGGCTAGAACTGAGGAACTACCAAGTTGCAAAGGGCACTGGGAAATGTAGTCTCCGGCTGGGCGACCAACCACACCCTAACAACTGTACCACCGCAGGGAAGGGAAGCAGGGTCTGGGCTGCAGAGTCAACCTCTCTGCCAATGCGCGGTGGATGCCTAACAGGAGAGGCACGGGGGCCTGCAGGTGCACACAGCAGGGACCTGTTCCAGCGATCCGCCACCGTGTAAGGAGCCACCCTCACAACTTGGTGGATTAAAATACAAACACATTATTATCCGGTTGACTAGGCTCAGCTGGGCCGCCGTCACTGTTGCAGTCCCACGGCTGCAGAATGTCCAAGGTGTTTCCTCAGTCACACGCCTGGCACCTCTGGGGTGGCCGGGCATCTCTCTCCCCCCAGGTGGCCACGTCGACCTTCCTCACAACATGACAGGCTCGGGCCAGAGAGACTTTTTACCTGGCAGCCGGCTTCCCCTGGGTAAACCTTCTGAGCATCCCAGGAGATGACCTGGCCTTGAAGGTCCCAGAACACCACCCCTACAGCATTCTGTTGGTCAAGCAGGTGACTAAGGCCAGCGCAGATTCAAAGGGAGAGGGATCAGCTCCCCCGTGCACAGAGGGAGGGCGCTGAGGGCAGCCGTCTGCGGGGATAGGTAGCGCAGGGCGCAACCTCACCTTGTTGATCATAGACGTCTTCCTCGCAAGGGTGGCATGCAGACATCTGTGGAAAAGGGGGAATATCGTGGTCAAGTTCCTCGAAGACATGAGTGAGCCCAGTGGGAAGGGCAACAGAGACCCGCTGTGGTTGGCGCATGCAGAGCAAAGGGTGTTGAGGGGGAAGTGAGAAAGGAGAGACCCGCAGGTGGCCCATGGAGGGTGCACAAACCATAATGAACCTGGACCCTAACTCAGGGGCACAAGGAAGCATGGGAGAGGTTGAGACCAGGAGGTGATGGGGACACACTGGCACCTTGGAAAGATCCCTCTGGCTGCTGAGCAGGGAACTCCCGGGAGAGAAGGCAGCCTAGAGGCAAGGATGGTTTTAGAGACGTTGCAGGGGATGGGTCGTTCAGGGTGTCTGCTGCTTCTTTGTAACATTCTACTCTCTTAGGAGGGAATAGGTAGGACAGAAGCGATCAGTTATTCCCATTTTACAGATAAGGAGACTGAGGCTGGGAGAGGGGAAAAGGCTCACACAGGTCCTACCACGAGCCAGTGGCAAGGCCAGGATCAGAGCTCTGACCTCTTAACTCCCAGTGAAGGAACTTTTCCCCCCAAAGGGAGCAAGCGTGGGGTGCAGCCCAGTTCTGTCCAGTGGAAGAAGCTGCAGACTGCGAGTCTGGAAAGCAAGTGTTTGGGTCAAGCACTGCTATCAGCCGGCTGAGGGACATTACATAAGCCGCTCCCCTCATCTGAGCCCCACAGTCCTCACTGTCGTGGTTCCACAGTTAGAGATCAAGCCTGGGACGTTTCTCAATTCCAGGCTAGTGGTTGTGGTCCTGACACAAAGGAGTCCTCTTGGCTGAGAGCATATGGACACATTAGGGTGACAGAGGAAACAGAAAAATAATGCCCCAGAGTGCATGGCTAATTGGCGAGTGAGTAGGGACAAGACATAGGAATTTAGAAGAAACAGCGACCACTGGGGACTGGGTTGGTCACGGAGAGCTTGCTGGAAGAGGTCAGACTCGACCGAGGCCTGGAAGGACGGGCTGTGCCTGTCTAGGGAAGGAAGGAGGAGAGGAGGCACAGATGGGGAGGACGAGACGAGCACTCCCTCCTCAGAGGACGTCGTGTGCTGGCGTCGTAGCAGCACCGTGCGGAGCTGTGTGTGCGCCACGAGGACACGATTGGTCACCCTGACCCATTCACTGCTCCAGAGGGTCTCCACCAGGCCCGTTCCTACAGGCTGAGTCTGAAAGAGCTTTCCACACTTGGAAAAAATGTTTGTGATGGGAGTAGCCAGGGGATCTACGTGGGAGCATGCAGACATTTGTAGGGAACAATTTCCTTCCTCTTGAGTGAGAGCGTCTAGATGGGTCAGCACCATGGCCAGCTCCTGTTCCATCCGTGACTGTGGGCTTAGCTGATTTGGGACTCCTGGGACTGTCAGGGGAGTGGTGGGGAAGGAGCTCCCTCTCTCCGGGAGCTCCCGGTCTGAGACGGAATCTCAGACCCTGCTTTGGGCGGCTGGTGTGAGAGCTGAGCACACCAAGAGTCTCCGGTCTGATGCAGTACAAGTCTCGGCATATAGACAGTGGAGGGTAAAGGCAGAGGTGGAGGGGGTGGAGAAAGGAAACTAGAGTTTATTATTCAACAGCATGCCAGGCACAAATAGGTAATAGACGGGCACCTCACAGCCACTGTAGGAGCTCAGTGTTATTATGCCTGTTTTATAGGTAAGGACACAGAAGATTGGAAGGGGGAAGCAGCTCCCCCAAATCTTATAGCTTGTACAAAAGTCAAGACTTGAACCCAGACCCTCCTGAATCCGAACTCCAGGCCCTCATTTGACCATTCTGCAAGCTCCAGAAAGGCCAGATGCCATCCTAGAGTAGGACGCACAGCAGGGCTCAGTAAGTGTTCACCAAGTTATTGGGAATACAAGGCTGGGGAGTGAGGGGGGTGAGCGTGTGCACACCTGGAGACCTGGAGGAGATGCATCTTGAGCTGCATTTAAATGCTAAACTGCGGGGGGAGGGTCAGGCCATCCCGATTCCCCTCTCCCCCAAGGGAGCTGACGAGCTCACCAGGGTTGTGGGGGGAGTTGGCTGAGGAGCTCACACTGTAGCATGTGGGCTTAGTTAACCCCCGAAAAGCTCGGCCTGGCTAGAGGGAGTGAGGCTGAGGTTGGGGCGGGAGAAGGAGCTCGTTCTCTCCCCTTTCCGGCTCAGTTTTCTCGGCGATGGCATAATGAAGCCATCAGTGGCATCTCTGACAGGCCTGGACGCGCCCCAACGCACGATGGCAAATTTGAGCCTGGAATCGTCTTCTGAGTTTGGCATTTAAAAAAAGACATAAAGGTTCCTTGAAGAAGGAAGATAGAAGGGGAGAGAGAACTCTTAAGTCAGACCTAAGGAAGACCCTCCCTACAGCAGGGCTTGTCCAGCGCCAGGACGGGTGAGGAACAACTCCCCTGAGAGCAGACACCGGGGAGAAGGGCAGGCGTTCGGGGGCCATGCGGGTGCAAACCGCCTGTCAGAAGGAGCTCGTCAAACCCCCAGACAGCAGCGCTGGAAGGACCTTTAGAGAGAAGATTCCTCAGATCGACACCCCCCTTTACAGGAGGGGATGCAGGGGAGGGTGGGAAGAGACCAAGGCTACACCCAGGAGAGACCAAGCAGGCATCAGAAACTGCCCATGTCACCTCCCGTCCCCGACCCGCCAGCCGACAAAAGTCCTTGTCGTCCCTCCTTGTTCTGGTCTCTCCCCTTAGCTGTAGGATTTTTCCCGCAGACTAACATCATTTTTCTGTATTGTATTTCATGAAATCACTTCAAATCTGTCTACTTCTGGCCCTGGGGCCCTCCAGCGAAGACTCAGTCAAGAAGATTTTGAGGAAAGGAATTCAGCGGCACACAAAAGCAATTAGACCATAAGTGAGTAACTACTGGAGCGCCACGGGCTTTGGCTTCCTTGAAGTTGCATTTTTCGAAGCTGTAAGATAGTTTGGATCTGGAGCCCTCTGGTCTGGGTTCAAATCCTGACTCTGCCATTTTCTAGGTTGACCTTGGGAAAGTTATTCTCTGTGACTCAGTTTCCCCATGTCTGAAATGAGGAAAATGCTATTAACTATTTCCTAAAAGGTGAGATAAAGTAAGTTAATCTTTTTAAAGCATTTGGAAGAGTGCCTGGCACACAGTAAGTGTTCAATAAATGTTGGCTGCTGTGATCAGCATGGGAGGATGGGGGAGAGGGCAGGGGAGGCCGGCTCGGCAGAGACCTGACCCTGGCTAGGACTGGAAAGCTCTCCAGAGGCACACTGGTGACCCTAGATATTTGGGCTCTAAATCTAGTTTAGTCATGTAAGGTTTGCTGTGTGGCCTGGAGTAAGTAACAACCCATCTCTGATCTCCAAGGCTCAGTTTCCTCACCTAGAAAATGAAGCCATTGTACCAAGAAAGCTCTACCTTGCGCTCCCAGCTCTAAGGCGGTGAGAGTGGGTGGTTGTAATTCCTGGCCCAGTGAGGGGAATTTAGCTCTACAGGCCTGCTCTACCATCCTCACGCTAACACGACAGCGTCTGTACGCCCCATCCGTACGGTCTATCCCCATCCCTTCTGGCCCACTCTGAGAGATTTCCTCCCAGATCTCAGAGCAAATCCAGCTGTCAAGGCAGAAAGCCCGTAACTGTGGGCCCCAGGCTGACCACTGTGGACCAGCACCCTCCCCGCAGGCTCTGCCATCTCCGTGGGCACCAGTCTTCCTGGCCCCTGAGCCAAGAGGCAGCGGGCGGCCTGTCAGAGGAGCTGGGCAGACGCTCCCTAACTGTGGACTGGGCAGCCCTGTGCCAGCCGCTCCCTTCCTCGGAGCTGAAGCCCATCCCGCAGTCCAGGAGGCTGGGACGAGGCTGCTCCCCTTCCCGGCTGGCCCAGCCCGAGGTCCAGGGACAGCCTGTCAGCCTGAGTTGGGGACGTGCCACTGGATCGCCTCAGTAAAGGGACTTCAGGGAGCAAGGAGGACCCCTGAGGGCCCCAGAACAACCTCACTCCCTCCTTTCCCTGTGCTTAGGCGACACCCAGCTGCAGGTGTGGGCACAGGCTGGGCACGAGTCAGGCCCCTCCTGGAACCCCACGTCCTTCATCTGTTAAACGGGGATCCTAGTAGGACCCACCCATGGGGTTTGCGGAAAGTCCAAAAGAAGGAACATGAGAATAGCTAATGCTGATCAAGCACTCACAATGCACCAGGCTTTGTACGTACGTAAAGCCTTAATTACTCATAACGGCCCTTCGGAGTAGACACAGAGAGGTTAAGTGACTTGCCCAAGGGAACACAGCAAGTCAGAGGCAGAGCCAGTTCAACCCTAAGCAGCCTGGCTCCAGACTCCACTCTTACCCACTTCTCACTGGGGAGGGTCTTCTGCACAGGCTCTGTCACTCGACTGATGTTAACTTCCCCTCTTCCCCTCCCTGGTGCTGGGGCTGGACTTCTGCGGGGAGAGAGGCCGTGGTCTGCCCCACTGCAGGACAGAGAAGGAGCAGAGGTGCTTCTGGGCAGCTGCCACCCAGGCTGGCCCTCACCCGAACCAAAGAAACGCCAGCAGCAACCTGAAGGCCCCCAGGCTGCCCAGGTCTTCTCCAGATGGGCCTGCGTGGATTGTCACCACCTCTCTGTCTTCCCGAAAGTCCTCAGACGGAGTTCAAAGCTCTGTAACCTGGAGGAAATGTTTTGTAAGCACATGAGAATACAGAAGCTCCGTGCCCCGACACTCCATATCACCAGCGGTGTGTCTTCCTAGACCTGGACCCTCCTAAACCACATCACCAGCCAGGACCTGGCTTAGGGGCACCGGGCCTCGTTCTGGACCCCAGCACCCCAAAGGCTCACCTTTGAGGGCCGCCAGGTTTAATTCAGTCCAGGCGGAGCAGCAGGAGGCCCGGCCACCAGCTGGCATGGCAAGCTCAGAGGGCAGGTGCCTTAGCATCCGCAGAACATCCCTAGCTTCCAGAAGGAGCGGCAAGACCATGCAGGGATGCCTGCAATTAATTATTAATTATATTAAAACCAAGAAGCAGGACCATTTTATTTCAACTCTCTGGCATGTGTCAACATTGGGGGGTTGGGGGACAAACCCCTCTGTGCAGGGAGGTCAGAGTCTGCCGCAGCCCACGGCTGGCTTGGTGGCTAGACCCTGCCTGTAGGGACAGAAGGGTTCTATCCAGGGCCGCAGTCCTGTGGCTCCAAGGAAACCCCAGGCCAATCGACGCAGGTGACGTCCCCAGCCAATGGCCCTTTTACTTCCTGAACCTCAGGCTCCATGGCCCTGGGCCAGCGTTTCTCATTGCTGTCTCCGCCTGCCAACGTCCTCTCCTCACCCAGCCCATCTCGCTGAGTCCCGCTGCTCTTTCCATCTCATCTCCTCTTGCTGGGGACTCCCCGTTGGCCCTTCCCGAGCCCCGCCCTTCTCTGCCTGGCTCTCAGGCGCATCTCAGGGCTCCCCGACCCTGGCTTCAGATGACCCGGGACACACTGGCAGATCAGAGCCCAGAGGAGAGGGGTGCAGGATGTATCCCCGGGTCTGTCCCAACCCGCTCCCCACCGTGAGGCCCATTCTGGCACGGGCCAGTCCCCTCTCCCGGCTGCTGCACCTCCCACCCTGTGGCTCTGGACTTACCAGGAAAGGGGCGATGGCTCCTCACTGTCACCGCTCCCCAGGGACTTTCCATCCCTCCCGGGCTCCTCTGGCCCTGCCCGCACCTCTAGCTTCAATCACGCCCTGACCATGTGAACTGGTTCCCCCTCCCCAGCCCCACCTCTGCCTCTGACCCCCCCGCAACCGCCCACCAAACCCCCGCCCGCCCCCCCCCCCAGAAGCAACCCCGGCCTTCCGCCCCCCTCCCCCCAAAAACCCCCCAACCTTCCAAATCCGGGCCCCCAACCCAAGGCCGGCCTGGGGTTCCACCTCATTTTCTAGGTTCCCTACTTTTCTCCTTCTCTTTCTCTCCCCAGACCGCATAAAGTCCTTCACTTGAGAGACGGGATCTACCAGGCTCCAAGACAGCACAGAGGAGCATCTGAGAGCCCCTGAAGAAAGAGCCCATCCACGCTCACCCACTTCTCCCCACACCTTCTGCCTGAACCGCACCTTTGGAGTCTCCCGCGGGGACCAGAGCATTGTCGCGAGGGAAGAGAGAACACCTGAGGACTTTGGCCCAAGTCAGGCACCTCCCTGGCCCCTGAGCCCCAGGCTGTCCCCATCGGCACCCCCCACCCCCTGACACCTCACTGGCATCTCATTCCAAAAGCCCCAACAGGAACCTCACCTTCCCTCCCTCTCTCTCTCCCCACCACCCCCCACCCGTCTCAATTCTTCCCCTCCCTTCAGCCCCCAACCCCCCAAAACAGCAGCGTGTCTTGGGAAGACTCGGTCGCAAATAAATCCCAATATGTCTATTTCCCTCCAGCTCCCCCGACCCCGACCCCATGGTGCAAGCCCCTCTCACCTCCTGCACAGATAATCATAACAACTCTCTGAGTGGTCGTCAGCCTCCACTCCTGGCTCCTCACCCCACGTTCTCGACCCAATCGCCAGAGTGATCGATCTTCTTAAAGCAGAAACCAAATCAAGTCACTTTCTTGCCTCAAACCCTGCAAAGACCTTCTATGACTTAAGTAAAAGCCAACACTGGCCTGGCCCCCAGCCCCCCAGGAGCCACCTGCCAGCCTCTCCCTCACTCCCCCCGGTCCCCACCTGCCAAGTCAGACCCACCCAGACCTATGGGCCCCTAGATGCAAAGAGTGGCGCTCTGCACCCTCCTGGTCCCATGGCTCGGGGCCTGCTGCTGTCATGGCAACGTGCTCTCCCTGAGATGGGGGAGGGCCGCACATCGAGACGCAGCTGCAGGCCCCCCACTCCCTGTGGAAGCAGCGGCTCCTCCAGGAGGTCCTCCCCGATCAGCCCAACGCTCGGTGCTTCCTCTCAAAGCTCCCACCCAAGGCCGGTCTACCCACCGTGTCAACATATACAATATTTGGCCAAGTCTGTTCTTTGGTCTTTTCTCTTAAATCTAATTCTGTGGTCATCTTATGTTTCTCCATCTCATTATAAAGCTGGGTTCCAGTCCCCTGTGTGTAAAGGTGGAGTGTTGGGTACAGGTAAGCCCCCAAGGGCTACAGACCTACCCTGTTTCCCAGTGTCCCTCCTCCACTCACCCCTGCCCCTGAGGTCACCCTCATTAGCCCTCACCTGTCCCCAAGCCTCCCCTCTCCAGCCCACACCTTCACACTCAGGCGAGATCAGTAAACGTGAGCGTCGCAGGCTGATGGGGAGGGAGAGGAGGACACAGGCCCCATGGAACTCGAGGCAGATGGGGCTCAGGGCCAGTGTGGGCAGCCACACGTTTGCTCTTAAAGGGACAGCCGTGAGCTCCTCCAGGGGAAAAACAAACTCCTGCCATCCCTAGGCCCCAGAGCCTGGGAAAGGCTAACTTCAGACTCCTTCCTGGAGGAGATCTTTGGATGTGGACAGCCCGGTCCTGACTCCAGATCCCTGCTAGCTCTGTACCGTGGTCAACAGGGTGACCACAATAGCTGATGGTTATTGTGTGCCTATGGTAGGCACAGCACCCGGTACTTTATTTGCATTCACTCATTTAAGTGACACAAAAAGCATAGTAGGTAGGTGCCATTTTTACTACCTTTTACAGATGAGGAAACTGAGGCATAGAGATTAAGTGACTGTCCAAAGGCACAGACCTAGTAAGTAATAGAACCAAGGTGTAAGGTAAGGAGCACACAGCTCCGCAGCCCCTGTCCTGACCCTGACCACACAGGTCACGGGACTGTGCGCCCTGAGACAGGGTGGGCTTTGCAGCATGCAGCTGTCTGGGCACAAGTGGCTTGGTCCAACTGCTCTGCGGCTGCCATCTTGAAATTTATTTATTTATTTATTTTTGGAGACAGGGTCTTGCTCTGTTGCCTGGGCATGAGGGCAATGGTGTGATCATAGCTCACTGCAACCTCAAACTCCTAGGCTCAAGCAATCCTCCTGCCTCAGCCTCCCCAGTAGCTGGGACTACATGTGTGCACCACCACACTGGGCTAATTTTTCTATCTTCTGTAGAGACAGGGTCTTGCTATGTTGCCCAGGCTGGTCTCGAACTCCTGGACTCAATCAATCCTCCTGCCTTAGCCTCCCAAAGTGTTGGGATTAGAGGCATGAGCCACCATGCCTGGTCAAAATTCTTAACTTTTTTACAAGAAGCCCCATGTTTTTATTATGCACGGGGTTCTGAAAATTGTATCACTGGTCCTGCCTCCAGATGTCAAGATGACCTTGCAGGGTGATGGTGAGATAAGGGGGTGGTGAAGGGTGCCCTGCTCCCAGGGTCATGGCCAGGCCTGCGATAGCTGTGCTGCAGGGAACCGAGCTCCCTCACGCAGCCCGCGAGAGGTGGACAGTCTGGCTGACAAGCTGACGACTGTGACGCTGCTCCCTCCCGGCTGCTCCGAGCCCAGCAACCCCATAGACCCTCGCACAGGCGAGCTGTGCCGACAAGGCTCACGTCATTGCTGCTTTGCATTTCGTCACTCAGCTCCCCCAGCCAGCTCTCAGATGGGTGTCCGTGTAACCAGCACCGTCGGCAGCTGCACGGCACCTCTCGTGACCTCCGCAGCAACTCGAAGGGCAGGGGGTGAAACTGAGGCCCAGAGAAGCACAGGCTCTCTCAAGGTCAGAAAGTGGACGGCCGAGGCTCCAAGCCAAGGCTGATGCCTCCAGCCAGGCCTCTCTCCAGCCCACGTGCCCAGCACGTGGCCTCCTTTTGTCCAGACTCACCCTTTGATCAGCGTCTCTAGCTCCTGCCCACAAAGGGAGACACAGGCGATGTGGCCCGGACTGTCCCCAGAATTTTCCTGTCCCCAGAATTTTCCCTAAGGCACTGAGCCGGCACCGGGGCTCCTCTTCCGTCTTGCTGGGCGTGTGCGACAGCAGAGCGAGGGAGGGAGGACGGAGGCGCGGCCGGGTGCAGAGGACACCAGCCATCACTTATCTATTTATCTGCCTGCCTGGCAACCTGCCCGTCTACCTTTGCTCCCGTCGTCTATTTACTTATCTGTCAATCTATCTTTCTGTCGGCCTTTTCATCCATCACCTGTCTCCTTTCCGTGTCAGAGCTGCCCACGCCTTTGCTCTCTCGCCCGCCTTCCAGCGGGAATCCAGACGCACCCACAGCCTCTGCAGCCGTGTCCTCCAGAGTGGCAGCCCTTGCCCGCTGCTCGCAGCTGGCACAACCCCACCCGCGTCCTGAAACTCCTGCCCGCTCCTGCAGGCTGGCAAAAGGAAGGTTTCCAAGAATCCATGTCGGAGCGAAATGACTGTTATCATCCATAGCGGGGATGGTCGGGCACCCCCGCCCCGTGCAGGCTGTGCACGCCGCTCCCTCCTCACACCACAAATACAAGCTCCATGTTAGGCCCTTGATGTCAGGAGGTCAGACAGGGCCACCACGGTCCTTCAGAAAT
This sequence comes from Propithecus coquereli, assembly GCF_000956105.1. Lineage (NCBI taxonomy): Eukaryota > Metazoa > Chordata > Mammalia > Primates > Indriidae > Propithecus > Propithecus coquereli. Next base: position 173,394 of record NW_012153840.1, read on the forward strand.
GAGTTTCTGCTTGGGCCAAGCGTCTAAGTGATATCATCTCCCATTAGAGAGGCTAGGTGACTTGGCCTGGGACACACAGCCAGAGAGGGGCACAACTGCGTCAGACCCCGGCTGGAGGCTTCCCAAGATGCCACAGATGGATGGCTTTGCCTGGAGAGGCCCCTGCGGAGCCTGGGAGGATGACGGGGGGGCAGGCGGAGGAGGGGTGCACGCCAGAGCCGCTGGGGGATCCACACCCGACTCTGTGGGCCACGTGCTCCGTCAGCTATTAATCCCTGCACTCAGCCACGTAATTCTATAGTGTCCTGTCACCCGCGCGCTGTGATGGGCGCGTGATTACCACAAACAACACATTGGGGAGGGAGGGAGGATGCGCACCTCCAGGCACCCCTCCCAGAGCCGGCATCACATGGAGTTCCGGGCCTGGGTGGAACAGCTTCAGGGTGACGGCTGGGGGACAAAACGGTCATCCACTGCACCCCCGCCCTTGTCCTGGTGCAGGATCGGGCCAAGCCCCACCTCCCAAAGAGCATGAGAAATCTTTGCTGAAACGTGCTTTGAGAAAGGGCCACTTTGCTCTAGAGTGGGGTGGGGAAACTTTCGGGAATGAGCTGGGCAGGGAATGCTCTTGGCTTTGCAGCTGGTCTACGCCGCCGCGGTAGCCACAGACAGTACGTAAACCCATGGGCGTGGCTCCGTTCCCATAACTATCCACAAAAACAGGCCCCACAAGCTGTCGTTTGCTGACTCCTGGTCTAGATTCTATGCCAATAACATCAACAACAATAATACTGGCGGCTAATATTTATCCAGCACTTATTCTGTGCTGAGTAGGTCCTCACGAAGTTGGGCCTATTACTCCCTCAAATTTACAGCTGAGGGCCGGGGGGTGGCTCACGCCTGTAATCCTAGCTCTTTGGGAGGCCGAGGCGGGCGGATTGTTTGAGCTCAGGAGTTTGAGACCAGCCTGAGCAAGAGCGAGACCCTGTCTCTACTAAAAATAGAAAGAAATTAATCAGACAACTAAAAATATATAGAAAATATTAGCCGGGCATGGTGGTGCATGCCTGTAGTCCCAACTACTTGGGAAGCTGAGGCAGAAGGATCACTTGAGGCCAGGAGTTTGAGGTTGCTGTGAGCTAGGCTGACACCACGGCACTCGCTCTAGCCTGGGCAAAAGAGTGAGACTCTGTCTCAAATAAAAAAAAAAAAAATTTACAGCTGGGGAAACTGAGGCACAAAGATGCAACGTAACTAACTTGCCCAAGGTATCCGAGCCAGTCAGGGGCAGAGCCAGTCAGGAAGTTCCACTTGATACTCATGCATCTGCTTGCTCCAGCTGCAAAGCTTGGCATCATCTTTGACGCTCTCTTCCTCTCACCCCACCTCTACCCCATCAACAAATTCTATTGGCTCCACCTTCGAAATATATTCACAAATCTGATAGCTACTCCCTGCTCCCCTGTAGCCATCCTGGTCTGTGCCCCCATCACCTCTGGCCTGATTGCTGCCACACCCTCCTCCCTGGCAGCCCTGCGGTCTGTCTGTGCAGCAGCCTGAGGCATCCTTTGCAAAGGTGAGTCGGACCCTGTCTCTCCTTTGTTCAACACCTTGCAATGCTTCCCCCTCTCACCCAGAGTAAAAGCCGAATCCTGACCACAGTTGAAATGGCAGCAGAATCTGCCCCCAACCCCGCCCACCCCTCTGACCACCTGTCCTTTCTCCCACCCCCTCCTTCTCTTGGCTCCAGCCACACACCAATCTCCCTGCCCCAGGGCCTTTGCACCAGCTGTTTCTGCTCCTTGACATGCTCCTCCCCGGACATCAACAGAGCCGCTGCCCCCACTTCTTCCAAGTCCTTGCTCAAACCTCACCTCCCCAGTGCAGACCCTTCACCACCTCTTTAATTCTGCAACTTTCCCTCTTGCCCCTCATCTCTGCTCCCCACAACCCTGCTGTACTTTCCCCTTTTATGTCACATGTTACCTGCACCGCACTGTATAATTTAGTTATTTATTATTTTTTATTTAGTGACCTGTCTTCCTGCACTAGAATGTGTCTCCACAAGGGCAAGGCGCCATCTGCTATATCACTGATGCCTCCTATCTTGCAGCACCGACCCACGGGAGGGACTCAAGGATGTTTGTTGAATGAATGCATGAATCCACCCGAAGCCTTGTTGGGCCGGTGCCTGCTGTTTCCTGGGGCACTAAGTGGAGGTAAGGATCTGAAGGGCCCACATGTCAAGGAAGTGACATTTTTGCTGGATGCCCCAGAGAATGTCCCCCGCTAAACTGTAGACGCCAGTGCTTGAACAAGAGTTTCCACACTAGCTGGATCAGGATGAGCTCAAAATAACACCAAGTTGCTTGTGTCTTTTTATTCAAGCTCGCGAATTAGGCCATTCCTCAAGGCATAGGTCATCTGCCCCCACGGGACCTCTTACTCTGCTCCTAGAACAAACAGATCAAGAAGAGAGACTCCCGGAGGTTCCCTTTGTACCAGAGGCCAAAGAAATCCAAGCGGTGTCTTAGGATCAGCAAAAAGGGACTCGCTCTGGGGCCGTTGGGCCAACGAGGTGGGCAGTGGATGAAGCTTGGGTGGAGCCTCCTGGGAACGGAGAGCGCGCCGGGAAAAAGCATGTGATTCCTTGGGCAGGCATGATATCGATCAAGGCTGACGCGAACCCCAGCAGCACGCAGGTTTGGGACCGTACGCTCATTCAACCACCTGGTTCTGGTCCCCGCTAGACTCAGCTCTGGCCCAAACCCTGCGAGTGACCCACTGGGCTGCCTTGGACAATTTCAGCTTCTTCGATTTCCTCAACTCCGAAGTGTTCTGTAGGACCCATCCAGCAAGGACAGCCTGTGATTCTGGGATCACGTCTAATCCTTCACCAATGGCCTGGTGCGCATTTTAACACAAGCCAGAGAAGAAGCGGGAGGGGGCAGAAAGCTCCCTGCCATCCGCCCCCTGCCTACAGAGGCAGGGGACTCGGCTTCAGTCCCAGCTCCACCCTTAGCCAGTTGCACCCTTAGCATTGCCCTCTGGGCTTCAGTCTCCACATCTGCAAAATGGGGATACTAATGCCCGCATCATAAGGTTGTCAGAGTTAGGTGGCCTGACACGTTTCGAGTGCTGAGGGCAGATGGCAGGTGGGGAGCTATTATCAGCACAGAGACAGAGGGACCCTCAACACAGGATGGCTGTGACTCTCGGCTTAAAAGGAAGCAGACCTTCGGTTTTTGCCTGGGCAGAGCATGTTATTGCACTCACCCTTGTAGCTCTAAAAAGACTATCATTCCACCGCAGGGGAGATGGTGAAGTAGCTTTGTTTGGAAGCTGAAGGAGGCAGCAGGGCAGAGGAGGGCGATGTGTCTGCCATGCTTTGGACGGTGGCGTCTTAGCTGGAACTACATTTCCCAGAATCCCCTTCTCTGTAGTCCCGGGAATGACCCCATAGGGCGCCGGGTCAGGCCAGAGCCATCGACATGGGTGCATTAAGCAGAGGTTCTGGATGCAATGTGTTAGCTCAAGCAGCTGGGACCGGCTCTTGACAGTTTGCTCGGTTGATTGACTAAAACCTGGATGCAGAGGTGGCTCACACCGAATGCAGTCCTCATGCCAGCATCTCCTTGCAGAGGAAGGGACCAAAGGCTTAGGGATGCCGAGGTGGATTTATGACGCTTGCCCATCCCCCAACAGGTGCGGACTGCCGCACACGAGCTCCTCTGCCGCTGCGTGACCCAGCAGATCTGGTCCGTGGCCGATAGGGACGTCGTCTGGAGACTTTGGCGGGCTCCTGTGGCCGACTCATAGCACAGACCTTTAAGATTTTGGAGGAAAGCTGTGCCGCTGAAGATAATCGTTCTCCTTCTGAGACATGGCTTCTGGATCGCTACTGGACGTCAACAGAGATCGAAATCTTGACTGTAGGCCACGAGTCACCATGTCTTCTGAGCTGCCCATCATCGACTGGGTGTTGCCCAACCAGCCAAACCGTAGAATTGGGCGTTCACAGCAGCAATGGCATCATAAAACAGAAGTGGCAAGCGCAACACCAGCTCAGGTGGGGCATATGGCACAGCTCAGTCACATGAGCAAACACTCCACACGCCGCTCTCCCTTGCCCATGGTTCACTACTTCCTTCCCCTCCACCCACGCTGTGGCCTCATGCGGAATGTCCTAAAGCAGGTTGACCGGGGAGGAAAAAACTTGGTTCTGGTTTGCAGATGGTTCTGCACCAGATGCTGGCGCCACCCAAAAGGACAGCTGCAACAGCCCAGCCCCACTCTTCGGGACAGCAGTAAAGGAAAATCCTCCCCGTGAACGTAACTTTGAGCGGCGAACCCGATTGTTCATGTAGCCTGGGGGACAGACGGCCGCAGCCCATCCATTCATGAGCCGTGCACGGCTCATCGGCTGGCGGAGTGGTCAGCCGCCTGGGAGGAACGTAATTGGAAAACTGCTGAAAGGAGGTCTTGAGAAGAAGCGTACGGCTGGAACTTTCTGAATCGGCAGATACGGGGCAGATATCGGTGTCCCAGGTAAAAACTCACGGAAGAGCCACCTCAGGAGAGGAGGATCTTAATAACTGGGTGGACAAATGATCCGTTGAGTGGACTTCAGTCAAACCCTTTCCCAAGACCCCCCATCATTACCCACCGGGCTCACGATCAAAGTGGCCTCAAGGAAGGGGGCGGAGGTGTGAGTGGGCTGGAAACTTGGACGTCATTCATCAAGGCTGATGTGGCTACAGTCACCGCTAAGGCCCAAGTACCAACAGCAGAGCCAGCACTGAGCCCCCAGTATGGCCCGTGCCTTGCTCTCGTTCGCGTATCCAGCCCCTTGCCCAGGTACGGATCTGCCCTCCCTGCTCACGGTGCTTCTGCCAAAACCACCGTCTCTGGCCTTGCAGAGCCTCGTTCTCCACCAGAGCATTCCGCCCAGCTTTGCCCCTGACCACGGAAATCTCCACAGCGAACGCAGTGCGGCGGTGGCCGGAGTTCAGGGCACTCACCGTCACCTTGAAGCAGCTGGCCCGAGAGAGTGGAGCAGTGTCCCTTTGAGGACGCAGTCATGGCACCAGCCTTGTGGTGACACCTCGCGGGGCTGGGGCGATACTCTCCAAGGTGCAGTCTGTGCCCTTACATCAGTGGCCAACCTACGGAGCTATTCATCCCACAGCCCAGATCACCAGGCCCAGGAATCGAGGGTGAAAGTGGGAGAGGCTACTCTCCCTATCATCCTGTGTGGTCCTCTAGCTCACCTTTGCTTTCTGTCCCCGTGACTTTAGGCTCTGTTGGTCTAGAGCTCTCAGTTCCCAAGGGAAGACGGCTTCCAGCAGGGGACGTGACAATGGTCCTGTTAAGCTGGAGTTGAGACCACTGTCTGAAAACTTGGGGCTCCCGTGCCAGTTAATCAAGGGGTAGAGAAAGGGGTCTCCACACCAGCTAGAGTGGTTAATCCTGCATATCAAGGAGCAATAGGCCGGGCGCGGTGGCTCACACCTGTAATCCTAGCACTCCGGGAGGCCGAGACGGGAGGATCACTTGAGCTCAGGAGTTCGAGACCAGCCTGAGCAAGAGTGAGACCCCATCTCTACTAAAAATAGAAAAATTAGCCGGGCATGGTGGCACATGCCTGTAGTCCCAGCTACTTGGGAGGCTGAGGCAGGAGGATTCCTTGAGCCCAGGAGTTTGATGTTGCTATGAGCTAGGCTAACACTACTGCACTCTAACCCAGGCAACACGGTGAGACTCTGTCTCAAAAATAAATAAATAAATAAAAACAAAAAGGGAGAAATACAGGTTGCCACTATACAATGGGGATAATAGGAAGGTGCCTTGGATTCAAGATATCCCCCGAGGCATCTTAGTATTCCCACGTCCTGTGATAAAGTCAGTAGAAACCACAATTACCCATGAGAGCTAGAAGAGCCAGTGGTCCAGACCCGTCAATAGGGAAGGTTTGAGTCACCCCTTCAGCCCAGGAACCATAACAGGCCAGGGTTCTTGCTGAGCACAAATGGAAGAAGAAGTGGTAGCCGGAGAAGGACGTTGTAAATACCAGCTGCAATCACACGACCAGCTGAAGCAAGGAGGAAGGTAATAGATATGAGTATTTCTTCCTTATTTTGTTATGAAAATGTTTGTGTATATGTTAATCAATTCTTCTCCCCCTCTCTCACTTCCCTATCGTCTAACCCAGGATTTGTTAACAGTAGCTGACCTTCTAATTCAGTATTTAAACGATAAGATATCTAAGAGGGAGTTTGACTGAGCTAGAAAAGGAATGAAACTCATCCAAAGGTGGACAAAGGGACTTTGTATCATCTTTTAGGATGAAGGTTAGTGTAGTGTTCTTTGGTTTTACAAGGGATAGTTGCATTATGGTAGGAGTAAGCATGATTTTGCTACATTCTTAACTTGGAAGTTGAATATGGTTTTAAAAAGCGTGTGCATACGCCAAGTTGACGCAGGGTAGTCTACGGTGGTTTTGCACAGGTCAACTTTACTCAGTTGGAACTACATTTCCCAGGATTCCTTTCCCTTTCTGCTTCCGGGTTAGGTTGGCAGCAGAGAAATTGGCTTGGGATTTGGAGGGCAGAAGTCAAGTACGGCAGCGGCCACGTCTGCATTCAGAAGGTCGGGGCCAGACTGGGCACGGCTGCAGTCCTGGCACAGGGCTGCTGATCCCCGGGCTCACCTTGTCGGGTGGGGCAGCAGCTGGGCCCACAGTAAGCCTAGCTCCTGCCATATCTCCCCCGAGGGTCTCCAGACCCTGGGCTGGGCGCTCCGCAGCTCCACGGGGAAGATGCCAGCTTCCCTTGCAGGTCGCCTGAGCATCAGAGCTGGACGCTGGGAGACGGTGAGAGACGTCCTCGAGTTCCAGCTCATCGCCGCGAGTTCTGTCTGTTCCTGCAGGAGTCACTGTTTTCCCCACTTACATTGGTCGTCTTTCCCAGCTGCCTGACGACCGACTTCAGGATCAGACCGGGATGCAGAAGCAACGACCCTACCTAGACTGTTTCGCCAGGCCTCACACTCGCAGAAGGTCAAATGCCTGGAACGAATCCTTCATTCTTTACCATTCCCGCTGGTCTCGCTTCCCTACAGAAACAGCCTGAGATGGGCATTCCCGTGTAGGCGGCTGACGGAGGGAGCACGCTCCAGAGAAACCTGGGAGTGAGCAAAATAGGACTGGGGAAGGGGAGAGGTGGGGCCAGCTGACGTCTGGCCTCAGCCTAATCCCACAGGCAGTTCTGGGGCGTGAAGGACACCAAAGACTTGTCCCTCCTGGAGGGAAGGGGGTCAGCGGTGTGCACCCTCCATCAATCAGTGTTTCCCGGGGCTACCCTCGGGGGAGGGTGGAATCTTCCAGGCGTTTCCTGGTGGAATGGCTCCTGAGGGCCAAGGGCAGTTCTCAGGAGAGGGGGACAGCTGGGAGCTGCTCGCAGCCAGTACTCACAGCTGCTGGCAGTGGGCACACTGGCCTGGTGGACGAGATCTGGATGGGGCGCCAACAGCACCTGCTACACGTGGTCCTACTGAAAGACCTGGGTTCGAATCCCAACTCCACCGAGTAATGGCTCTGGCAAGTTTCCCAAATTCCCTAAACCTCAATTTTTCCATCCGGAACATCAGAGTAATAATAGCACGTAACAGATGCGAAGGTTCTTAGTGCTGGGCACATTGCGAGCATTCAATGAGTGTTACTACTAGTTAAATTAACAATAATAATAATAATGTTAGCTTGAAGAGCAGGAGTCAGCAGTCTGGGTCTCTGGTCATAGATCTACCACCTACTGGTCTCAGTTTCCTCAAACGCAAAATTAGAATAACTGAGTAATAACCCCTGTGTTCTCTACCAGGGAGGGAGCATCAGGGTCTTTGGTTAGCAGAATAATAGCCTCCCAAAGATGTCCACGTCCTGGTTCCAGGAACCTGTAAATATGTTCCTAACATGGCGAAGGGGCCGTGCAGGGCTTGACGCAGGAGGCTGTCCTGAGTTCTCTGGGTCCCTGTAGGCAGAGGGGTACAAAAAGGCAGGAGGGTCAGAGTCAATGGTAGATTAGGTGATGAAAGCAAGACGCTGGAGTGATGAGAGGAAGGGGTTACGAGCCAAGGACTGCAGATGCTTCTAGAAACTAGAAATGGCAAGGAAACGAATTCTCCCTCGGAGCCTCCAGAAGGAATCGGCCCCACTGACACCTTGACATTAGCCCTTTGATCTCAGACCTCTGACCCCCAGAGCTGTAGGAGAATACACGTGTGTGGTTTTAAGCCACTGAGTGTGTGGACATTCATTAAAGCAGCGGTGGGAACCTAATGGGGTCCAGGGAGACCGTGTACGTGAGCCGTGCGCACCACTGTCGCCAGGGCCCCAGGACCCCAGGGGTGGCCCTAGAACTAAGACAGCAGGCTGGCAGGACCTCAGAAGATTTTATGGGCATGCACTGTACAGGGGAGTGAGGCAATGCCCAAACCAAGCCTGAATCGGAGTTTTCACAGAGTGTGTAGGCTCCAAAAGCACAGAAACTTTCCGGGTTCCTTCTCTGCCACTTACATCTCCCTCCCAACACCCGACCGAAACCACCCCCGCCCATGTGACAGACTGGGGGGCAGAGAGGGGAGGACACAGCAACCTTTCCTCCGAGACATCTTCTTTCCCTGCTTAGTATTGCGAATAGCCCGAACCAGACTCCTCCATGCCCCGAATGGGACCAGGGCAGTCTGAGCTCTAGATTAAGTGCACCAAAGTGGCGGTGGGGACAGACAGGCCTTGCCCACTCAAGCCCTTTCTTCTACAGCGCTGCGCCCAGGCGCTTCGTGTGGTGGCGTGTTTGGTTATCAGAGGAAACGTGGCTTCCGTAGCTGTGAGAGCAGGAACAAAGGGCCACCACGCGGTCCGGCCAATCAAAGCCCTCCTGCCGAGGATGCTGCCCAGCCAGGACTGGAGGAGGAAGGAAAGCGAATGTTATCTGTCTGTTCAAGTGTCGCTGCTAATTGGATTTTCGTGTTAGATCTCACTGTGATTAAGAACAATGGAGTTCACTGAGGATGCCACCCTCACACTGGTCTGGGGCTTCGTCTACACGTTGGTCAGGTTTCCCACCACGCTGATCGTGTGTGACAAGCGTTCCCAGGGTCTCAGTAGCTCACAGCACCAAACACGCATTTCACACTCAAGGGTCTGGGGGTCCGCTCCAGTTCAGCGGACCGTGGCTGGGTTAAGTGGGGCCTGAGCTTTCGTAGGGACCGGGTCTGCCCCACGAGCTCTTATCCTAGGACCCCAGGCTCAGGCTCTCCCGTGGGGAACGGAGGCTCAACAGCGCCGGCGGGAACTTGCCATGACTCCGAAGTTCTCTTCTTGGATCCGTCACGCGATCACTTCAAACCACATTCCATTGTCCAAAGCAAGGCCCATGGCCAAGTCCACAGTCAGTGGGAAAGTATATTTGGCCCAGGGCAAGAAGCCGTGGAAAGAGAGAAGGAAAGAAGAATTGAGGAAAGATGATACAATCTAACTCAGTCCGGGACTCTCTGATACATTCAGGCTATCACCCATCCATTTTCCTGCCCATCCTTCTAGACCAAAGCCATCCTAGAAACAAAAACTCACCGGTATCCTACTCCCAGCCCTGTAGGGTCCAAGCACATTTCTGCAAGGAGGAGGCTGCTGACCATGGAAACATCACCTCTGGATAGAAGAGGATCCAAAGACAGTCCTCACTGAATTCTTTTTTTTTTTTTTTTTTTTTTGAGACTGAGTCTCACTGTGTTGCCCGGGCTACAGTGCTGTGGCATCATCCTAGCTCACAGCAACCTCAAACTCCTGGGCTCAAGGGATCCTCCTGCCTCAGCCTCCCGAGTAGCTGGGACTACAGGCATGCGCCACCATGCCTGGCTAATTTTTTTCTATATATTTTTAGTTGTCCAATTAATTTCTTTCTAATTTTAGTAGAGACGGGGTCTCGCTCTTGCTCAGGCTTGTTTCGAACTCCTGAGCTCAAACAATCCGCCCGCCTCGGCCTCCCAGAGTGCTAGGATTACAAGCGTGAGCCACCGCGCCCAGCCTGAATTCTTAAACATTATCTCACCCTCAAAATCCATTGTACAGATGGGAAAACTGAGACCCAGACACGTGGAAAGACTTGTCCAATGACAGAGGCTCTAAAGTCAGCAAGCTCAGGTTGCATTTCTGGCTCCACCATTAATTAACAGTATAATCTTGGGTAAAGGACCAGGATCTCCGTTAGGTAATGTCCAAACCCAGCCTGTATCAGATAGAGAGATTTTCACAAAGAAAATCCTTGTCTGTAAAACTGGGATAATAATAAGTCCTGCCTTACAGAGTTACTATGAGCATTGATATCCAAACACTTAGACTAGTAACCGGTACTTAGCAGGTAGCCACTATCATTATGATAATTTCACAAATAATTGTTATTAAAATGATTCCACAAATCCCACTTTGTCCTAGGTGCTGAGACACCAGTTGCTGGCCCCAAAGAGCCCTCCTTTCATGGGGGACAGACAAAAATAAGCAAATTTACCATCTGAAACGTTCTTCAGTAGAAGGAGTGGTAACAGGTGAAGGGTGAGTCTAATTTTGCCCCAACTTGAGAGAAAAAAGACAAGGAAGACTTCCCAAAGGAGGTACAATATGAACCCCATCTCAAATAATGGGCAGAAGGCTTTCCAGATGGACAAGAGGGTGAAGTGCATTCCTGAAGGGGAAAGAGCATGTGCAAAGGGCCTGGGGTATGAAAAGATACCTGATAGTGTGTTTGGAACAAGCAGGCAACTCCAGCTTGGGATTGGGGGCTTGTTAGAGGACGACAGGAGAGGCTGGCAGGCGCTGGATGTTGGAGAGCTCAGGATGCCAGTTAAAAAGTCTGACTTCTTCCTACTAGCCTGTGCTCTCAAACGCTCCCTTGTAAGAAGCACTAAAGGCAAAGAGAAGGAAATATTGCCTGTAGAAGCCTAGACAATGGCATGTCTTTATATACTTTGAAGTCTCCGATTTTATCATAATTCCTATACATTTACATTTTCTTTGGTTTTATGTGCATGTTCATCAATTCATTCAACGGATACTTATTAAGTACCTTCTGGACGGCACTTAGAATACCACTAAATAAAACCGAGATTCTTGCCCTTGCGGCTCTTTTATTCTAGTAGGGCGGGAGGAATGGCGATGGAGAGAGGAGGACACTAAGTAATGATAACAGGTAGACAGATGGTAGGTAACTGTGCTGATGCTTCAAAAGGTGCTAAGTGCTTTGGAAAACAGGTAGATTAGAACAGTATGAGGTAGGCTGTCATTAAATAAATTAATGAATGAATGAAGATAGGTGAGGATGGATGAATGAATGGATGGAAGGACGGATGGAAAGAAGGATAAATGGATGAGTGGACGGATGACGGAAGGAGGGAGGGACAGAGGGAGGGAGGGACAGAGGAAGGGAGGGACGAAGAAGGCTGCCGTCTGGAAGACAGGGGAGCCACTGAAGGGTTTTAAGTACGGGAATGGCAACACTGCTGCCACCACCCTGCCTGCTGTGGGGCTCCAGGTTAAGGTAGCTGGTCGCTGTCCTGCACACTCAGGGTCATGGGAAGGTGAGGCGCCCAGAGCAGGTTTTCCAGATCCTACCCGGTCCCCCAGCAGGTCATCAGCTTGTCACCCACACTTCAGAGCTGCTGACTTTCCAAACGCACAGGTTGATATAAATACCTTCTGGGCGCACAGCAGTTAATGAACAACTTGGTAAAATTGCTGCAGGGGGAGGAAGCTCCCAAGCTGGAGGTGGGGACGGAAGGCTGGGGAATGCTGCCCTTATTAACGACCCAAATCCAATCTCTGAAAAGACGGGAATGATACTTTGTGAAATGAGTTTATGATAATCATTCCTTCTGTTGGCAGAACACCCGGGTGGCTTCGCGCGGAGACGCGGCCACCTTTAAGCCAGCGCTCTAGGGAGGGGAGGCGGGAGGTGGGGTCCCCGGCCTGGGGCTCGGGCAGCCACTGCCCCTCTCTGGGCCTCACCTGCGTTGTGGCTAAAACACGAAGGACAGTTCCCAGCCCCTCTCGTAGCACCAGGTAAATTAATAGACGGAGAAACTTTGGAATCTGTTTGAAAACGTGGGGAGTGAGGAGTTGGGGAGTGGGTCTCTTAATTAAAAGGAAACTAAATCTGCCTAATAGTCCCTATTTTATAAAGCATGTGGCGGTGCGGCAATTAAGAATGGAATTCCACCCAGCTGGGTTCAAATCCTGACTCTGCTTCTTTCGAACTATGATTTGGGGCAAATTGTTTTATCTCTTCGAGCCCCGGGTTCCTCATCGCTAAAGTGGAGTCATCACACCTCCCACAAGAATCAAAAGAGATTCTGCACTTGGGTGCCCGACACCTAGTAGGCGCTTCCTGAAAGTCGCTCTAATGACGGTTATCATGGCTTGGACAGCTGTCATGGCCTGGCCTCCTGCCGAGAACCCTTGGATGCAGAAGGAGGTTCTCCCAGCCTGGCAGGGGTGCAGCTGTGTGGGAAGGGTCCGTGTGGCACAAAAGCCTGGAGCAGACACTCAGCCCCCACCGCCCGGGACAGCTTCCTCTCTGCCGGGCCATTTCTGGGCGAGACGCAAGAGCAGACGAAAGGCAGGAGCAGAAAGGAAGAGAAGGCGTGGCTTTGACCCCTGCGGAGGGATGTGGCCGCTCCCGCTGGACGCCAGGGAAGGAGCCTCAGCTCCAGCCTCTCCCGACCAGACCAAGCGCCACAGGCGCAGGGAGGACATTTCCTGAGAGCACCGGCCCCTTGGCTCCCGGTGGGCACGCCCGTCACATGCCATGATGTTTAAACGCAGCATCACAAGCCCAAGGGACGGGCCGCGGGCCTGGTGCCCAGGGACCCACGGCATTCCACAGCCGGTGACACAGCTGGTTTGCAAAGTCGGCGATGGCACCGCTGCTTCACCTCTGGGCTGTTTTCCTCCTGGGCACGTGATGAGAACCCCCTGGGACACGGAGCCCTCTCTCTGGGCTGGGCTGGACTTTGTTTTGTTGCTGCTGCTGCTGTTGTTGCTTTTCTTTTTAAATGCAATGAGCTGCAAGGTGCAGGACACCGAGAGACAGAGACCAAAGGGCTTTGTTCTCCATGTGGTCCCTCTACTGAACTCAAATGTTACTAATACTGCCTCACTGCGTGTTCTGTGCACACGGTGGACGGTGACAATAAACGCATCACGTGCACCCAGAGCCTGCTCTGTGCTGGGCCCTGTCTCAAGCGCTTTGCCTGAAGCGATTTGTTTAATCCTCAGAAGAGTCTGGTGGGTTCTAGGGCCCAGAGCTGGGTGCAGACTTGACCAGATGCACATTCCTGGTGCGGGGAGCAGGTCTGACCTCGCGCGCTGCCTTCCTCGGGGGAGAAACGGCGGGGCCGGAATGTGACATTAACTCCCGGCTCCTTCAACTCACGGAAACTCCAGGTCTCACATTCTCCAGTGGACGCATTTTTTTCAAACCTCCAATGTGATTTCTAAACAAGAAGAACCCTTTACCAGGGAAGTTGCAAACCCTCCGGGCTCTCGCCCCCTGTTGCAAAGACGTCATCCGTCTTCCTGGAAGTGACGCCCATTGCTCTTGTGAACTTGGTAAAAGCTGCGAATCTTCTGCTCCTCGAGAGAAGGAAAAATCTTTGCATGTTAGTGTTCCAGGACCTTGGCCCCATAACGCAGAGTTTCTGGGGTCCCCTAAGAGGCGCTGAGGCCTCTCAGAGTGGGGTTGGGAGAGGAGGGATGGGTGGGATGCAGCTGGGTGCAGGGGATGCAAAGTCATGTCACCAGGCAAGAGCTGCCCTGCCCTGGAGGCCGGAACCGCAGGCTGGGTGTCAGGAGGCCACTTGCTCTGTGTGACCTTAGGCTCGTCTGAGCTTCCTCTGAGCCCCAGCTTTCCCCCTTTGAAAACTGGCAATGTCACTTCCTTGATAACATCCGGCCACGCGCCTCGGCCCAAGTCAAAAGCTAGGCAAGGGCCAGCCAGGACCGGCCAGCCTCGCTGCTTCCCAGCCAGGAAGACAGAGCGTCTGGGAGCCAGGGGAGAAGGTGGGGCCTCCCGCTAGGGGATGGACGGCCACAGAGTGCAGCCATCCCGCCGTCATTCACTCAACAAGCATTTATGGAGCCCTGCTCTGCGCCAGGAGCTATGCTGTGCTCTCTGGGTACGGCACTGAGCAGGGCCGGGTCTCCGCCCACAGGCAGCCTGGATTCTGGTGTGGGGACAGAGGCCACACTCAAGAGAAAGCAACTTTGCCGAGAGGTGGACAGTGATATGTGGCGCAAGCAGTGGGTCTGGGCTGGGCGCTATGTGCTAGCTGTCCCCTTCCTCTTTTTTTTTTTTTTTTGAGACAGAGTCTCGCTCTGTTGCCCAGGCTAAAGTACAGTGGCATCATCATAGCTCACTGTAACCTCTAACTCCTTGGCTCAAGCGATCCTCCTGCCTCAGCCTCCCCAAGTAACTGGGACTATAAGGCATGCGCCACCACGCCTGGCTAATTTTTCTAATTTTAGTAGAGACAGGGTCTCTCTATTGCTCAGGCTGGTCTTGAACTCCTGGCCTCAAGCGATCCTCCCACCTCGGCCTCCCAGAGTGCTAGGATTGCAGGTGTGAGCCACAGCGCCCAGCCCATTTCCTCTCGCTACTGGTCTGTGAGCTTCATGAAGGCCCAGTCCATGCAGGTCTTGTTGGCATCTCTGTCCGCAGGGCCGAGAGTGGTGCATGGCACAGAGAAGCCACTCTACCGACGGTCATCGGTTGTTGTCATCCCTATGGCCCCACCCTGCTCTTCCTGGAGTCCAGCGCTGGGGCCTGGTAGAGCCCTGGGGTCTGGGATGTGGACTCTCAGCTAGTCCCCAAGACAGGGAACAGAAATAACAGCTCTCGTCTAATAAGCACCTGCCGTGTGCCTGGATGTGGTCCAAGTGCCTTTACTACCCCTGCATCCCTCACTGAGCGCACCCCCTTTACTATCCCCATTTGACAGGGGGGAAAATCGAGGCCCAGGCGTTAGGGTGGGAGCTCGTAACACAAGCTGAGAAAGAATTCTCGACACAAAGATTGGAATAGTTTTAAAGAAAGAAAGTTTATTTTACTTCCCAAAGGTAGGAAGGTCAAGGCACGAGAGAAAGAAAGCAGTGCCGGCAGGGAGGATATGGGGTTCGGGGTTTTATTGGGGGGTAAAGGGGAAAAGGTGATTGTTGCCAGCTGTGAAACAGCTGTGTCTGTTTTCCCTTTTTTCCTCTTCGCTGTGAGGCTGGCTTATCGGAGTCCTTGGAATGTGGTCTGGCGAGAACTGGGGCTGGGGGGAGAGCTCACACCCCTGCTGTCTGTTCAGGGCCCTTCAAGGCTGTTAAAACAAACTTTTAGAAACAACGAGTTAGGCCACAGGTGTTTAATCTTACAAGGGGCTGCTGCATGTTGTGATCTTTCCCTTGAAAGGGGCAATTACCTGCTACGACTTTTCTCCTTTTTGTCTTTCTGCTCGGTAGTTTATTGTTCTCTGTTAGATAGTTGATTAGCAAGGCCACCCTGTCACCAGGGAGGCAAAATCACTTGCCCGAATCACATAGACAGTAAGGGGCACAGCTGGAAGTCTGGCTCCAGAGCCCAGCTGGCACCCAGCCCAGCCTGCCCACAGACTCAGAAACGAAGGCAGGAGAGGGGGGCAGCGCCCCAGCAGAGCCAGGGAGAGGGGACCTTTCTGGGCAGTGCAGCCCAGGGCGGCTGTGAAGTGGAGAGTCCTCCCTACCACCCAGAAGCAAACACACTGGGGCCGGGCCGGGACAGGAGAAGAGAGAGAGGGCCATTTAGCCCCCGGGGGAGCAAGCCAAGAAAACTGTTTTGTCACTGCCTGTTCAGAAGGGGCATTCTGCTCATCAGCCTTTTTCAGACCCAAAAGATCCTCTCACCAAATTGAGGTGGGTTTTGAACAAGGTTTAAGGGCAGCTGGCTTCTAGGCCATAATATCCATTATTGGGATGATGGGATTGGGGGAAATAGGACCCTTTTGCAGCAGGAAGGATTCAGGTGAGACCCCAAAGTGCACTTCCCGATCAAAATGGCTGGGCCAGCGCCAGCCCCTGAGCGAAACTGCGCCCTCCCATTCTCAGAAGCTCCTGTCTTGTTTCTCAGCTCTCCGGTGTGTGTGTCTGTACCTCACCACTCTGCTCGAGATTTATCGCTACCTAGGAAGGAGCCATCATGTCCCAGCGCCCGGAGCCACCGTTTGGTTTAATGTATGTCGGGTTTGCACCTCTACTCCTGAGAGCAGGCCGTTCCAGGTTTGTCTTCTGTCTCCAGTCCCAGAGGCTGGCATGATGCCTGTATACAGCAGGTGCTCATCAAGTGCTTCTGGTTTGCCGGAGACGTTCGGGGTCATAGGGGCCCATTAGTCAGTCGAGGGTGGCAGCAGATGGCAGGGAGAGCCTCTCAGCAGGAGCCTCGCGTGGTTTCCGCTTCACCCTCCTGATGGCCCTGCACAGCAGGCTTGAGTGGCTCTGTTTTACCAAAGGGGAAACTGAGGCACCAAAGATCTCACCTATCCCTTCACAGTCTTCGCCGCAAAAACGGCTGTCCAAGATAGTGGACTCTCCTCTCCGGAATCCCTTCTGATGGAAACTCCGGATTCGTCCTCCAAGAACAGGCTCCACCGTCTGGCTTCAGTCCTGTCCGGAGGCAGGAGCGGGCGGGTGGCTGACATCGCCCCAGGGCAGATCGCACGCTCAGCACTGATCGCAACATTCAGACGGACCGACTCCTCTGACCCCTCAAGGAGGGAAGGTGCCACCTCCATTTTACAGTCAAGGAAAGAGAAGCACAGAGAGTTAAAACCCACTGGCTTGAGCTCCCGCAGAAGCGAGCAGTGGAGCCAGTGAGCGTGGGGCGCAAGCTCCTCCCGCCTGCCCTCCAGCTCACCGGGAAATATGCTCTGCGCAGAGAGGCAGGCAGAGCCTTCCTTTCCACGGAGGCCCAGAGAAGCCAAGTAGCCAGTCTGATGTCACACAGCAAGGCTGTGACCCAGCTGGCTTTAGAGCCCAGGTCTCTGGTCTTTCCTGCCTTGCGGGTAAGAGGAGAATCGGTGGGATGTGTCTGCGCCAGGCACTGTGCCTGACTCTTTAGTTACACGTCACACTTGACCCTGACAACAGCTGCGTGAGGTAGGCTATATAATCTCAGTGACACGGATGAGAAAACAGAGAGGTGGAGACACCTGCTCCCAGCAGCTCGGTGGCGGGCTTCTCACCCGCTGAACACAGACGCTCCCCAGTGTCGGGGCTGGCCCCGTCTCCGCGTCCCAGAAAGGGATACATGGACGTCCCTTCTCCCCTCCTTTCCTCCCGGCTTCCTAATGCTGACGTACGGGCGGCAGCAGAGCGGGTTCCAAGTCTGAGATAATGAAGGCGCAATGTCAGGAGGGGCAGGAGAAGGAAGGGGGCGGGGCTGTAAATACTAATTGTTCTATCAGGAGGTTGCTTTTCATTTCCTTGCTGAAAGGAAGGCTGTGTTTAATTAACTCTGCGTGCATGCTGGGGACGGGCCCTGACCGAGAATGAGTCACGGGGCCTCTGAGACAGGCGGGGGCCCCAGCGGCCTCACCGACCGGCCAGGCCCGTTGACATCTGCGCAGGAACTCCAAGGCAGAGAGGCCTCAGGGCCTTGTGCTGTCTGTTCCCAACACCCCCCTCCACGGCTCCGGGCGCCCTTTGTGCAGCCTGCAGGTGTCCCGGCCTCTGCTCCGGCCACTCCCGTCCTGTGTGCTCCGGCTGGCATGCTGCCGCCGACTCGCCTGTCCCGGGCTGGCATTGTCTGATGGCAAGAACCCAGTGGTCACGCTAGCTTGGCTTCAGTAAAGGGGGTTTGATTGTCAGATCCCTGGAAGCTGGAAGAGTGGCTGGGCCTCTGGAACTAAGAGACAGGATCGGATCCGAAGCAGACGTGTTCTCTCCCCTTCCCGCCCACCCCCAAGCCCGGCTCCCTTCTGGCTCTGACCTCTTCCCCTTCTCTCCTGCGCACAGCCCCCCCTCGACCTCCCGGTCTGGGGTCACCATGACTCCTGTTCTATGGTTATGCGGGCTTAAGTCCTTGAGTCTGATGCGCTCCCGGGGCAGTCAGCTGGGCCTGACACGGTCACGTGACTGCCCCTTGACTGCCCCTTCAGCGTCGAGCACGGGCTGGCTCCCTGGAGGAGGAGGGAGAGGACAGGGCTGACATCGATGACCAGGAAACAAGGGGTGGGGGCCTCAGGATTCAAGGCCCACCTCAAAGCTCTCCCTTTCAGAGATGTCCCTGACTCCCCTGTAGCAGTTAGTAACTCTCCCTCTGGGCTTTCACTGCCCTTTTCACCACCTAGCAGCTGTGTGACCTCAGGTAAGTTACTAACCCTCTCTGTGCCTCAGTATTCTGATCCGTAAAATGATGGAAATGGCGGTACTCACCTCGTAGAGTCGCTGTGAAAATCTATTAAGGCAAAGAGTCAAAGCACTTAACGCAGTCCCCCAAGCGCACAGTAAGTGCCCAGATATGTGAACTCTATCATCGCGAGTACTGTTTCAACTTTAATAGCATTTTTTTGTGTCTTTTAGAAGAACTTATGTTATGTCTCAACTACCACCCTGGTGCTCCTCCCTGGAAACACTCGGCCACATTAGTCTGGCTGTTTGTGTCTCAACCTGAACCTGCCACAACACCTGGCATAAGGTAAGTGCTAAGGCAATGCCCGGTGGGCACATGATACTGACAAGCACTTCCATTCACTGAGCAGCTACTACGCACCAAGGCAGAAAGACCAAAATGGAGCACCCCTTGGGACAGGCCCTTCGACACGCATTTGCTGAACCAATCCAGTAACAGGTGCTTCATAAACCTTCTTTATTTAATCCCCACCACAGCCTTAGGAAGTAAGAACTGTCCCCATTTTATAGTGGGGGAGATTCCCTGTCCATGGTGAGTTTCGAGGGGCCCAGAGTCACTGGCCATCGAGGGGGAGAGAAAGGGCTAGAACCCAGGGTGGTTGACTCTGCTCATTGAACTCTGCCCACAGCGTGATGTGCCAGCTTCACGACAAGGCTGCACACGGGGTCCAAGGGCCTGGGAGCCCCAGGTTGAGCGGGGCAGGAGGTGGGCGGTCAGAGGGCCTCCATCCAGCCGAGACAACCCAGGAAGAGGTTGTGGGTGGGGCCGCCCAGTCCAGGAAGATGGTGAAATCACTGTGCTCCCCAGAGATGAAACACAGAAGCGACTCCGATGCCAGCTTCATGGGCAGGTGCGCCACGTGCACACACACCTGGGCGCCTCTACGTGCGAACCTGTGCAAAAGCATTTCTGCGCATGTTCTGTTTGTGACCCTCTGACATTGCCAGTGTACGTGACATGCTTGCCCGTTTTTGTCAGGTTATTCAAGGCATTCAAATCTCGAAACCTCTTCATCCCTTACCCCCAAACTGAAATTCAGGATTCTAATCCCAGCGCTTCCATGACCTTGCTGTGTGGCCCTGGGCAGGTCCCTTCCCCACTCTGAGTCTCTACACAATAGTGGAGTTATGTGAAAATATGTGAAAGTACTTTTTTAAACTCTTCCAGCTCAGGGTGGCGGAGAGACCCCAGGTCTGGGCCAGGCTCCTGCTTCGTCCCCCTGTGCAGAAAAGGCCTTCCCCAGCCCTCTGCGGGGGCAGCAGGGAGGGGGCAGGGGCCTGTGTTATTTTTATCCTGATTAGGAGGCTCTTGCCAGTCTCTGGGCCTCTGACCCCACACTCACGTCTGAAGGGTGCG